>NC_041381.1:450224141-450278862 GCF_002162155.2 Triticum dicoccoides | reverse complement strand
GGGTACAATGGTAATCCGGCTAGGCGCGGGCCCAGCCGTCTGTCTCTCAGGCCGCCGTCTCCTCTGCCGACTGCTGGGGCCCATCGACTGGTGGGCCCCGCTGACGGGTCCGGTACTGTAGTCGTGCTTCTAATGACGCAGGCTTGGTCATGGGGTCGTGGCAACAGTGCCAGCGTCTATTAGACAATCACTGTTGCCATTCCCCGTCTTGTCTGGTTAATGGCTTGTGGGGCCCGTGGGAGGGGCCGGTCGACTCTAGGGGAGCCGACTCCCACGGGTCCGTCTTCGGGGCGTATTCGCCGTCTTCTGCGCTCTCGCCGACAAGCGGGTCCCGCTGTCTTCGAGTCGTACAGGTAGGTCATCGTGGCCATAGTGTGCTGCCCACTGTGGCCTAGGTCAGGGCAGGCATGGCAACAGTGCCACGCCACGCTGGTGATCTTCGGCGATACGGCAAACTGTAGCCATGCCACCTCCTCATAGGCAGGGCGTGACGGCCATGCTGCGCCCGTACCCCGCCTCGCCTATCATGGCGAAGGTAGGTGACGGGTGGAGTCGTGGGCCGACTCTCTATAGTCGGCTATTCTTGGAGCCGCGTCTGGGACTTGGCTTATCTTGGAGCCGCGTCTGGGACTCGTCTTATCTTGGAGTCGCATCTGGGACTCGTCTTATCTTGGAGTCGCGTCTGGGACTCGGCTTATCTTGGAGCCGCGTCTGGGACTCGTCTTATCTTGGAGTCACGTCTGGGACTCGTCTTATCTTGGACTCGCGTCTGGGACTCGGCTTGAGGGGCGTTGCCTGCCCCGATGTCTTGAAAGGTTCTGGGGCTCGGGTTAGCCTACCCGTGGCCCATTACTCCGATAGTAGTCCCCGAAGCTGGTGAGGCTCCGAGAGTGATACGTTGTGGGGACTCAACAGTTTCATTCTTCCGTTGGTGGGATCTGGGCTTCGCTTGCCGTCTTTCTCCGGGCCGACTATTCGAAGTCGGATCCGCAGAGGGCCGTCTTGCTCCTTAAAGAGTTCGAAAGTCGTGGCGGGAGACCAGGCGGCGTGCCTGATACGCTTCCCCGCGGCCACCCGCCGCGGTCCTATCGCGCGGCGCCACGCGGCGAGGATAGTCTGCTTGCCCACGCGCGCGATGGGACGGGCCGTCAGGCGGGGCCCGCCACTACTGCGCCTCGGCACGCGAACGGATCGACTGCGGCCGTGCGAACGGTTGTGCTTCCCACGTCGTTACTGCATGCAGTAACTTCGTGGGGCAAATCGTGGGGGGGGGCATGGGGTCCTAAGCGCAGTTAATCCCACGCCCGCACCATCGGCTTCTCAGCCTTCAAGGCTATAAGTAGGCGGGGGGGAGTGGAGCAGCAAAGCACGCGCGCCCATCTTCCCCGCTCCCTGCCTCCTCTTGCCTCCTCTCCTTCTTCTTGCCGCCGGCGAGCAGAACCACACCGTGCCAACAGCGATGAGCTCTTCCTCCGCCGCCGCGGCTTCGGCCGTGCGCTCCGGCGTGTGGGATGGCTCGGAGGTAGATGACGACCTCATCAAGTTCCCCCGTAAGACGCGCCGCCTCCCCGGTGCACACCTCATGCGAGCCCGTGCCGCACCGGCGAGGGAGATATCGCCGGCGCCGGAGGAGGGCGAGCGGGTCATCTTCCGCTTGCACCTTATGCGCGGCCTGGGGCTGTCGGCGAGCGGTTTCTACCGCTCCTTCTTGGAGTTTCACGAGCTCCAGCCGCACCACCTTACTCCAAACACGATGGTGCTGCTGTCCGCCTTCGCCACCCTGTGCGAAGGCTTTCTCGGCGTTCTCCCCACCATCGAGCTGTGGGGAGAATTTTTCTCATCCAAGCTCGGCACGCACGTCGCCGGCGTGCCGGCTCAATGCGGTGCCTTCATCGTGATGCGGCGATCGACGGCCGACAACCCATTCCCCTCCATCTCGCTGATCAAGTCAGTGAAGATGTGACAGCGGTCGTACTTCTACGTGAAGAACGTCGCCCCCGATGGTGACTGGGTAAATCTGCCGCCTTATGAAGCTGGTGCACCGGCTGGGAGGCTCCCCAGCTGGTCTCATCGAGTCAAGACGCTGACTCCCGCCAGAGCCGCCGTCGTAGCTCGACTCCGAGTCCTAACGCAGTCGGAGGGCCTTGTTGGGGCCGACTTGCTGGCCGCCTTCGTGGCATGCCGAGTACTCCCACTCCAAGGCCGGCCTCATCTGATCAGTCAGATGAGCGACCTCCGGGACCCGAGTCGGATGTGCACCAGGGAAATGCCCCGCGCAGAGGTGGCAAACATGGTAAACCACATCGCGAACTGCGAGCTCGGGGAGGACTGGCAGTTCAGCAAGGAGCCGTACTCGCGCGCCAACCCCCTCCAGTGGTAAGTCGCATCTTTTTATTGCTTTGCTTCCTTCATAGCCGAATCCGACTTCTGATCTTCATCGTTTTCTCTGACTTAGAACCCCCTCATACAGCCCGCAGTCGGCGTCACAAGACCGCCCCGCGAGTTCATCCCCGACCGAGCGGAGAGCGACGTCGACGACCCCGACTTGGGGGCGGTGGCAATGGAAGCCGACGCCGAAGGCGAAGGAGGAGGAGCGGGAAGCGGCCTCAGGCCCTCGGCCACCTTCGCCGACTGGCCTGAAGACGACGTCAAAGGGGAAGTCGTCCCACGCCACCAGCCAAGGGTCGGCCCATCGGGCGCGGGTTCCTCTGCCGGCTTGGCCGGCCAATGCGGCGCGAAGAGGCGCCACGCCGGGCCGAGTGCGCCTGGCAGCAAGTCGAAGAAGTTTAAGGGGGCGGCCGCCGCGACCAAGCGGTAGGAGGCGGCCGCGAAGGCCAACCGCTTCCATAAGGAAGTGAAGAGGCTCCCACTGGTTTCTGCGTAAGTGTCTCCGCCTTTGTCTTGTTTTCTTTGGGTGAATCTTGTCCGAGTTTCCCTTTTACATTCCGCCCTTTTTTCTTCAGGGGCCCCCCTTTCCCTTGAGAGGGTCGTCGTCCCCTCTGTCATGGGGTCGGCAGAGACGTCCGCCAACACTCGGCGGGTTGACCCCGCCGCCAACCTCCAGGAGGCGACGGAGCAAAACGCGCGGGAGAAGCGCGACGAGGAGGAGGCCGACCGCCTGGAGAAGGCGGAGGCTGAGAAGGCGGCGGCCTCCGCCCAAAAGAAGTTGGAGGAGGCCGAGGCCGCCATTGCAGCGAGGCGGCGAGCCGGGGAGGCTGGGCACCGCCAATCGGTGTTGCTCGTCACCCCGCTGTCTTCTGCACCGCCGCCTCCGGAGTTCGTGGGGCAGACTGGCGAAACCGGCGCCGAGAACCCCATCATGGAGAAGGAAAGCGGCGAGGCCTCCATGTCGGACATGCTCGTGCCGCCACCACCGCCACCACCGCCGTCTAGGACCGCTCGTGGAAAACAGCCGGCGGGCCCGCCGGTGCCGCTGACTGAGGATGAGGCCATGGCGACGCTGCTCCTTCAAGTCGCCTCGCCAGCGCACCGCCGTCTCGAGAAGGCGACTTCGGTGCCGCGGCCCTTGGAGCTCGGTGCCGCCAGCTCGGCCATCCAAGACGCCGAGGCGACGAGTGACGCGCCCATTGGGTGGGTGCGCGGGGGCGGCACGGGTCCGCTGAACCAGGCGCTTCTGGACGTCCAGGCGAAGCTGCGAGCTGAAGGCGACGCCCTCCAGAACTGCACCAGGGCGCATTTGGCATCGCGAACGGCCGTCCGGGTATGCTTTTTCTTTGATTCTTGTCTTTCTTGCTCTTCTCTGTGGGGGCGCGCCAGCGCACCCACTGGGTGTAGTCCCCGAGTTTCGGGCCGGCTGCTGAGCAGGCGGCTCGGAACTCCCTCTGGCGAGTTCCAAGTATTTATCTTTGTCTGAAATTTTTATTGCAGGAGTATCACAACCTCCGCGCCACTGCCTTCAACCGCAATGTTGAGGAGTTGAACAAGCGGACTGCCGACTTGACGGAAAGCCGGAGTAAGTTCTTCTTCTTCTTCGCGGGGGCGCGCTGGCGCACCCGCGGGCTATAGTCCCCGAGATTCGGGCCGACTGCTGAGCAGTCGGGCCGGATCTTCCCAGCGATCTTCTTTCTTGACGACTTCAACGTCTCCTTCTTTGTTCTTCTTTTTCATGAGGGCGCGCTGGCGCACCCGCGGGCTGTAGTCCCCGAGATTCGGGCCGACTACTAAGCAGTCGGGCCGGATCTTCCCGGCGATCTTCTTTGCTGACGACTTACTCGTCTCTTTCTTTCATTCTTCAGGGGCCAACGCCACTCTTCAGGAGTAGCTGGGCGAAATCAACACCTCCTTGCGCGTCAAGCAGGAGGAGCGCGGCAGGCTTGCCGCGGAGCATGACCTGCTGGCTGCGCAGCTGGCCGAGCAGAAGGAGCTGCTCAAGAAAGCGCAGGACGAGGCCAAGAAGAAGGAGGCTGCTCTCCTAGCCGAGTTCGAGAGCGAGCGCTCCTCCTGGACTGACAAGGAGGCGATGCTGACCTCCGGCTTCCATGAGATCGCGGACATCGTCGATGGTGAGTTTCTTTCTTTGAGTTTCCGACTATGTGTCAGGCCGACTTCTGATTTTTTGACCAGCTTCTTTTTTGTCTTGGCAGACTTCTTCCCTGGCCACTCGCAGGCAGTCCCTCTGGCCATCGAGGCTGATCGTGAGGCACGGAGGGCGAACAGCACGGAGATTGCCGCTAACGCCCCGCTGACCGTCGACGAACACCTTCTGAGCATCGAGGCCCGTCTTCGTCCGGCCCATCGGCTAATGCACCGGCTCCAGCGTGTCGGCGCCCAGGCGGTTGCCGCTCTGTGGCCAAACATGTCGGCTCTGCGCACCGCCACTCGGACCGCCGACTGGCTGGAGGTCGCAGCTGGTCGTCTTGAGGCCTGGAAGGGTTCCTCGGCCCGGGCCGGAGCGCGCCGGGCCTTGGAATTCGTCAAGGCGTGGTATCCGGGGCTAGACCTGGACCGGCTGGCCGCGTTCCGGTCAGAGGCCCAGGCCGAGCTGGAGGTTGTGGAGGGCGCGGCGGCGATCGCCGACTACACAGACACCAGTGTCTTCGTCCCTAAGCGGGCTGCAGGCGGCGAGGAGGTGCCGCCAGAGTGGTTCGGGATGAACCCAGAATATGGCGAGGACTCGGCGGAGGTGATTGACTCCAGCACCGAGGAAGAAGGCGAGGCGGAGGACGAAGGCGATACGGAGGCGCCAGAAGACGGAGCGGGCGACCAGCCTCAGCTCGACCGCGCCTCTAGCAACGAGCCGTGTCCGACCGGGCCGACTGCCGCTGGCGGCGATCAAGCCGAGACTGCCCAGCCGGCCGCCCCGGCGCCTGACACCGCCGTCTCCTCTGACCCTCCGAACCCGTCTACTGCTCCCTAGGCTGCCTTCTGGCTTTATTTTATCTGCTTTAGAAAGTCTTTGAGCAACTTGTTAATTTGCACAATTCCACCCTCGGGGTGTATTTTGAACTTCTGTCTGAAGATTCGGCCAAGGGCATATGCTATGTAAATATTAATCCGAGTTCTATCTTTCCTTGCTCATTGCTCCTTTGGCTTTTTCCTTTGCCGCCTTCCCCTAGTTGCCGCCTTGTCAGCCGGACAATCGCTCTGCGGACTGCCGCTGGACCAAATGCCTGGCTACTTTGGGGAAAGCAAGTACTTGCCATTCATTGGAGTTTATTTAACAAGTTGGATAGAAAGCGGCAAGCCGACTGCTCGCGAGTCGGTTTGTGAAAGGGGGCTGGAAGCCGGCTTAAGCTATGCTAATGCTTTTAGGTCCTTAGCCATTTTTCGTGTGAGCGCCCGTTCATCCTTACCCCTGCCCGCCAAACAGTCGCTCTGCGAGCTGCGGCTTCTGACAGGAGACGGCTTAGGCATTCGCACACTACTTGTCCGACTTCAGGAAACATTTCATAGCGCAAGACGGCGAGTCCCTGGGCCGACTAGTCGAACCCGGCGCCAAGCGGCGTAGCGAAGAGTAGCATACTGGAAGGCATAATTTTTTATCATACAGATAATCAAAAGGGGCAGTCCCCGAGCTCGTCTCGGGGGGCCCGAAGTCTCGGTATTTTAATACAAAGGGGTAGCGTGGTACATACTACATCAACTGTAAAATCTTCGAAGGAGATTTGCATTCCATGGTCATTCCGACTCTTTGCCAGAGTCGTCTCTCTTGAGTGCTCGGGGCTTCTAAGCGTCGATCAGGTAGTAGGAGTCGTTGCCCAGCACTTTGCTGATAATGAAGGGGCCTTCCCAAGGTGCTGACAGTTTGTGCTGGCCGGCTGTCCGCTGGATCAGCCGGAGCACAAGGTCGCCCTCTTGGAAACATCTTGGCTTGACCTTCCTGTTGTAGTATCGGCGCTGGCTCTGCTGGTAGATGCCGGACCGGCTGAGTGCCAACAGCCGACCCTCTTCCAGCAGATCGACGTCGTCTTGACGTGATTCTTCTGCTTCCTCCTCAGTATACATGGTGACTCGCGGGGAGTCGAACTCTATGTCCGTTGGGATGACGGCTTCAGCACCGTAGACGAGGAAGAAAGGCGTGAAGCTAGTTAACTTGTTTGGAGTCATGCGCAGGCTCCAGAGGACGGCTGGCAGCTCCTCAAGCCAACAGCCGGCCGAAAGCTCCAGTGGTTTGACCAGTCGGGGCTTGATGCCAGACAGGATGAGGCTGTTTGCTCGCTCCACCTGGCCGTTTGACTGCGGATGGGCAACAGACGCTAAGTCCAGTTGGATGCCCTGCGTCGTGCAGAAATGGGCCAAGGCGCCTTTGGCGAAGTTTGTGCCGTTGTCGGTGATGATGCTGTGTGGTATGCCGTACCGAGTCGTGATGCCGGCGATGAAAGTCACTGCAGTCGGACCATTCAACTTTTTGATGGGTTTTGCTTCTATCCACTTGGTGAACTTGTCCACCGCGACAAGCAGATGAGTTAGGCCGCCTCGTGCCATTTTGAATGGTCCCACCATGTCCAGGCCCCAAACTACGAAGGGCCAGGCGATGGGGATGGTCTTGAGCACGGAAGCCGGCTGAAGTGGCTTGGAACGGAACACCTGGCACCCTTTGCATTTTTGGACTAGTTCCTTGGCCTCTTCTAGGGCAGTCGGCCAGAAGAAACCGTGCCGGAAGGCTTTGGCGACGAGTGCTCTTGAGGCCGCATGGTGGCCGCACTCGCCTTCATGAATATCTCTGAGAATCGCTTGGCCTTGTTCTGCCTCGACGCAGCGTTGGTAGACACCAGTGACACTGCGCCTGACCAGCTCTCTGTTGACTATGGTGTAGGCTGCCGCTCGGCTTTGCACTTGTCGAGCCAAGATTTCATCAGCAGGTAGCTCTCTGTTTACTAGGAATTTGAGGATGGGCTGGGCCCATGAGGGTGCTGCTATTTCTTCAATTGCCACTATTGCGACTTGGACAAGGGCGGCTGGGCTGGGAGGCGGCGGGCTGGAGTCCGCGGCTGCTTGCTGGATCGGTGAAGTCCCCGGGTTGACCGGCGCAGTCCCCAGGCTGAGTTCTGGAGTCTTTGGGCTGACCGTCGCAGTCCCCGGGCCGGGTTCTGAAGTCCCCGGGCCGTCTTTGACTGCGGTATTCTTGGAGCCGTCTGTAAGGATTCTTGTGTCGTCTGCTGGTGCTCTTGAGTCGGATCCGACTTCTTCGGGGGGAGCCGGCACAAAGATGGAGTCTGATTCTGGTGAAGGCTTGATAGACGGCTTGAGGAGGCGCTGAAGGGCGACGCCGGATGGTATCGCTTGACGGGTGGAGCCGACTCGTGCCAGGGCGTCTGCTTGGTCGTTGTCATTTCTTGGCACGTGAAGGAATTCGCACCCCTCAAAATTTCCGCTGAGTTGCTGCACCAGGAAGCGGTAGCTCGCCATGTTTGCATCTTTGGCGTCCCAGTCGTCAGCCGACTGCTGGACCACCAAATCGGAGTCGCCATAGCATAGGATCCGGCGGATGCCAAGCTCTTTGGCAAGCCGGAGCCCATGAATGAGCGACTCGTATTCGGCGATGTTGTTGGAGGCGGCGAAGTGGATCTGCAGTGCATACTTGAGCTTGTCGCCTTTAGGGGAGGTGAGGACAATGCCGGCTCCCAAGTCGGTGCTCATCTTGGAGCCATCGAAATGCATCCGCCAATGGGTGGAGTCGGGCGCTG
The DNA here is from genome assembly GCF_002162155.2 of Triticum dicoccoides. Taxonomy (NCBI): domain Eukaryota; kingdom Viridiplantae; phylum Streptophyta; class Magnoliopsida; order Poales; family Poaceae; genus Triticum; species Triticum dicoccoides. The sequence goes on along the minus strand of NC_041381.1, from coordinate 450,270,715 downwards.
GCGGCAAGTACTGGGTCTCGGCCCAGTCGACGAGGAAGTCGGCCAGTGCTTGTGACTTGATGGCGGTGCGGGGCTGGTAGTAGATGGTGTAGGGAGCCAAATCTATGGCCCATTTGGCCACTCGGCCCGAAGCATCTCGGCTTCCAATGATCTCGGCTAGTGGAGCTGTGCAGACCACAGTGATTGGATGCTCTTGGAAGTAAGGCTTCAATTTCTTGGCGGCAAAATGCACGCCGTAGCACATCTTCTGGTAGTGGGGGTAGTTCTGCTTGGAGGTTGACAGTACCTCGCTCAGGTAATATACCGGTCTCTGGACAGGGAGCGCCTTGCCTTCCTCCTTGCGCTCAACTATAATAACTGTGCTGACTACCCGGCTGGTGGCGGCAATATACAGGAGCATAGGCTCTTTAGGAGTCGGAGCCGCCAGCACAGGGGGAGTAGTCAACATCTTTTTCAACTGGAGAAATGCTTCGTCCGCTTTGTGGTTCCACTCAAAAAAGGTGGTTTTCTTCATCAGTTGGTACAAAGGGAGAGCCTTCTCGCCCAGCCGACTGATGAATCGGCTGATGGACGCCAAGCAGCCGGTGAACTTCTGCACATCTAACAGTCGGCGGGGGACTTCCATCCTCTCGATGGCTTTGATCTTTACAGGGTTGGACTCTATGCCGCGTTCAGAGACCAGGAAGCCAAGGAGCTGGCCGGCTGGTACTCCGAAGACGCACTTCTCACGGTTGAGCTTGATCTGGAATCGGCATAGATTCTCAAAGGTTTCCCGGAGATCCTCCAACAGTGTTCCGCCCTTTTCCGTCTTCACCACCACGTCGTCTACGTAGACGTGGGCGTTTCTGCCACGACGTGGGCGTTTCTGCCAAGTTGCTTGAGGAGACACTTCTGCATGCAACGCTGAAAGGTGGCGCCGGCATTCCTCAAGCCGAACGTCATAGTCAAGTAGCAGAAGGCTCCAAACGGCATGATGAAGGCAGTCTTTAGTCTGTCTGCCGGGTTCAGCTTGATCTGGTGATATCCTAAATAGGCATCTAAGAAGCTCAACAGCTCGCATCCGGCTGTGGAGTCTATCACCTGATCAATCCTTGGCAAAGCAAACGGGTCTTTTGGGCAAGCTTTGTTGAGGCTTGTGTAGTCGATACACATCCGCCACTGCTTGTTCTTCTTCAAAACTAGGACCGGGTTTGCCAACCATTCTGGGAAGAACACCTCCATAATGAAGACGGACGCTAGGAGTCGGGCTATCTCCTCCCCAACAACTCTTCTCTTTTCTTCTGACAGGCGGCGCAGGGGCTGCCTGACGGGTTTCACATCAGATCGGACATGTAGCTTGTGCTCGGCAAATTCCGTTGGTACACCTGGCATGTCTTTAGGGGACCATGCGAAGATGTCTCGATTCTCACGGAGGAAATCGACGAGCTCGCCTTCCTATTTGCTGTCTAGGTTTGCACCTATGACAGCGTGCATCTCCGGGTGCTCTGGGTCCAAAGGTATCCTCTTTGTTTCTTTAGTTGGCTTGAACGAGCCCTCAGCTTCTGACTCCTTGGGGTTGGGCGATATTTCTGGCTGCTTGCCTGCCATTGCCACAACCCGATCAAGGAGCCGCCTCTCACCTGCGATCACTAGGGACTCGGCCAGCCGACTGCTCTCAGCCGCGCAGGCGGACGACTTCCTGTAGTCGCCGGCTATGGTTAGAATCCCCTTTGAACTCGGCATCTTCATCTTGAGGTAGGCGTAGTGGGGGACTGCCATGAACTTGGCCAAAGCAGGTCGGCCAAGCAATGCTTGATATGGGCTTTCGAGGTCCACCACTTCAAACCAAACTGGCTCTCGGCGAAAATGATCTTTGTCTCCGAAGAGGACATCTATCTGGATCTTGCCGATTGGGGAGCAAGAAAGGCCAGGTACAATGCCGTGGAAAACAGTTCGGCTGCTTTGAAGATGTCTCTGCTTGATTCCTAATTTCTCCATGGTATCCTTGTACAGTATGTTGATGCTGCTGCCTCCGTCTATCAACACTCGTGAGAAGTGAGCGGCCCGCCTATCTGTGGCCAAGGTGGCGCTTAAAACCAAGGCGTAGGAGCCCGGATTCGGCATCACCTTTGGGTGATCAGCTCTGCTCCAACTGATAGGCTTCTCAGACCAATGCATAAACTCCAGAGTATCTGAGGCTACTGCATTTACTTCTTGCTGCTGCAGCCGTCTGCTACGTCGATCATCATCCACACTGGTGAACACTACATAGGCTCCGTGCTCTTCTGGGTACTCATCTTGTACGGCGCCGACTGGCCTGGCAGCCGGCTGCTGGGGCGGTTGTGGAGGCGGCAGCCCAGCAGGCGGAGGAGGAAGGAGGCCGTCTCCCTTGGCGATTCTGGTGAGCCAGTGGCATTTCCGGGTGGTATGGTTTGACGGCTTCGCGCTGCTGTGAACCTTGCAGGGACTATCTAGAGTCTGCTCGTAAGAGAAGGCCGGCAACCAGTTGGACTTGCCGCCTTTCGGTCGCTTCGTAGGAGGCTGCCCCTCAGGTTGCTGGTCCTCGACCGTCGCAACCTGCCGACTGCTGGAAGTCGGCTGTGGGGCCTTGCGCTTGTGATCATTCTGCTGTTGTCACCGACTGGTGTCTCCAGTCGGAGTTCTGGGAGCTTGAGGGGCCACTTTGCCAGTCGCACTAACTTGAATCTCTGTCTTCATGGAGGAATCCGGCGTTGCATACTTGTCTGCTATGACTAGCTACTCGTCGAGGGTTTCCGGCTCGTCGCAGAGGAGCCTGTGCTTGAGGATGGTGCCTTCTCTGCACCCGGCGGTGAAGTACTCGATGGCCTGCACCTCGTGCACGCCCTCGCAGGAGTTCCGGAGCTCGCCCCAGCGTGTGAGGTAGTCGCGAGTCGACTTGTCTTGGCCTTGCATGCACAAGGAAAGCTGGCGCGGCTTGGGGGTCGCTTGTACGTGCTCGTGAAGTTGCGGATGAAGGCCTCGGTGAAGTCGACCCAACTGTTGATGCTGCGGGGCTTCAAACTGTTCAACCATGTTCGGGTCGTGCCCTGGATCATGAGTGGAACGTACTTCACGGCAACACGCTTGTTGCCGTTTGCTATGTTGACGGCCATGGAGTAGTCAACTAGCCAATCTTCCGGCTCCACGGAGCCAGTGTACTTGGGCGTGTCTCGGGGGAGCGTGAATCCTTTGGGAAAAGGCTCATCTCGGATGCGGGGTCCGAAACAGGGCGGGCCCAGCTCGTCTTCTTCTTCTAGTGCCAAGGATCGGTGAAGTCGGTCGATCCGGTGGCGGGCGTCGTTCTCTCCGACTCCCTCTCGGCGGCCAAGGCGGTCGCCGAGAGTCGGATGCTCAACAGGCGGTGGGGAGACTTGTCTTTCTCTTTGTGGAGCGGGAGGCAGGTAGTCTCCCTACCGTTCCACTGCTCTAGGGCGGCCGTCTTCGTCGCGCTCGATGGTGATGCGAGTCCGACTGTGGCTCACAGCCGGATCCTTCTCTTTCCTTCCGCGGACATCGCCAGTCGGTGTCCGCGACGTCGCACCTTGATCTCGGCGGGGAGGCAAGTCATCATTTTGTCATTGCGGCGCCTCCGTGCGGCAGCCGGCTTCGTTCTGCGCGGCAGCCGCTTTGAGGAGCCGCCGGACTCACTCCATCATCAGGCGGCGCTCTTCGCCTTCAAAGTTGTCTAGCTCGTCCGTCTGCCTGGGCGGCGCGGATGTTCTCCGCAGGCGTGGCATATACGGGGCGATCGGCCCCGAACTAGTTGACGATGGCCGTGCCGCGTTGCCGGACCGCGCCTAGGTGGCTAGGCCCAGTCGGGGCCGGCGAGCCGCCCACAGCGCGATCCATCTCGTGCTGGTAGGCTTCTGACAAGCGTCTCATGCTTGCCAGCTTCTTCGCACCTTCGATGAGCTGAAGGCGGCGTGCCTCCAGCGTCTCGGCATCAGCATCCTCCAGAATGGGCGCAGTCAGGTCTCGCAGAGCCGCGTCGAGTGGGTCGTGAGCTCCCTCACCGGAGTGCTCGCCATGACTGATAACGAGCACCTCCATGACGGCGCTTCCGCCGCTCTCCTCGCGAGGAAGCGGCTCGTCGTAAACGACCACATTTGTGGGGAACATGTCGAGTGACACGCTGTCAGAGTCGACCAGCATCGGGTCGGTGGAGCCGACGGACTCCAAGTCCATGGCAGGCTCGCTGGCGACATGGAGATGGTCGAGGAGGCCCGCGAGGAGGCTTTTGGGGCCGCTCGTGCCTGCGTCGGATGCAGGCTCGTCGGAGATGCAAACCTCGCCAAGAATATCGGCGAGGCAGCTCGCTGCGCAGGCGTCGTGGATGCCTTGCAGTGCGTCGGGACAAGCGCCATCGGGTGTGCCGGGCTGGCTATGCTCGCTGGGGAGGAAAAGGGTTCCCGTCCAGAGCAGGTCTCCGGACGACGGTGCACCTCGCCCCATGGTGGGCGCCAAATGTCGGGGGTTGGATGCGACATATGCCAAAGGATGGCTTATCATGGTGGGAGCGAATAGAACGTCGCCGGTGCCAGGAAACGGGATGAGGCGAAGACATGCACGCCGGCGGATCTTACCCAGCTTCGGGGCTCTCCGGGGAGATAACACCCCTACTGCTGCTCTGCGGGGTCTCCGCATGATCACTAAGGCGAAGTGACTACAAGGTTGCTCCTAGAGTTGTATTCTGGAGGTAGGAGAAGGCTAGGCTAGCTCTCTCCTTCCTATATGATCTAGTCTAATGCTAATGGATTCCAACCCTTTGCATGGGTGTCCCGGGGGATTATATAGGCCTACCCCCCCTCCCGGGGAGGTACAATGGTAATCCGGCTGGGCGCGGGCCCAGACGTCTGTCTCTTAGGCCGCCGTCTCCTCTGCCGACTGCTAGGGCCCACCGACTGGTGGGCCCGGCCGACGGGTCCGGTACTGTAGCCGTGCTTCTAATGATGCAGGCTTGGTCATGGGGTCGTGGCAACAGTGCCGACGTCTATCAGATGATCACTGTCGCCATTCCCCGTCTTGTCTGGTTAATGGCTTGTGGGGCCCGTGGGAGGGGCCGGCCGACTCTGGGGGAGCCAACTCCCACGGGTCCGTCTTCGGGGCGTATCCACCGTCTTCTGCGCTCTCACTGACAAGCGGGTCCCACTGTCTTCGAGTCGTACAGGTAGGTCGTCGTGGCCACAATGTGCTGCCCACTGTGGTCGAGGTCAGGGCAGGCATGGCAACAGTGCCACGCCACGCTGGTGATCTCCGGCGATACGGCATACTGTAGCCATGCCATCTCCTCGTAGGCAGGGCGTGACGGCCATGGTGCGCCCGTACCCCGCCTCGCCTATCGTGGCGAAGGTAGGTGACAGGTGGAGTCGTCAGCCGACTCTCTATAGTCGGCTATTCTTGGAGCCGCGTCTTGGACTCGGCTTATCTTGGAGTCGCGTCTGGGACTCGGCTTATCTTGGAGCCGCGTCTGGGACTCGTCTTATCTTGGAGTCGCGTCTGGGACTCGTCTTATCTTGGAGTCGCGTCTGGGACTCGGCTTATCTTGGAGCCGCGTCTGGGACTCGTCTTATCTTGGAGTCGCGTCTGGGACACGGATTAAGGGGCGCTGCCTGCCCTGATGTCTTGAAAGGTTCTGGGGCTCGGGTTAGCCTACCCGTGGCCCATTACTCCGACAGTCAAGTATCTTTTCCTTAGACCATGAGATTGTGTAACTCCCGGATACCGTAGGAGTGCTTTGGGTGTACCAAACGTCACAACATAACTGGGTGACTATAAAGGTATACTACGGGTATCTCCGAAAGTGTCTGTTGGGTTGACACGGATCGAGACTGGGATTTGTCACTCCGTATGACGGAGAGGTATCTCTGGGCCCACTCGGTAATGCATCATCATAATGAGCTCAAAGTGACCAAGTGTCTGGTCACGGGATCATGCATTACGGTACGAGTAAAGTGACTTGCCGGTAACGAGATTGAATGAGGTATTGGGATACCGACGATCGAATCTCGGGTAAGTAACATACCGATTGACAAAGGGAATTGTATACGGGGTTGCTTGAATCCTCGACATCGTGGTTCATCCGATGAGATTATCGAGGAGCATGTGGGAGCCAACATGGGTATCCAGATCCCGCTGTTGGTTATTGGCCAGAGAGCCGTCTCCGTCATGTCTACGTGTCTCCCGAACCCGTAGGGTCTACACACTTAAGGTTCGGTGACGCTAGGGTTGTAGAGATATTAGTATGCAGCAAACCGAAAGTTGTTCGGAGTCCCGGATGAGATCCTGGACATCACGAGGAGTTCCGGAATGGTCCAGAGGTAAAGAATTATATATGGGAAGTCGACTTTCGGCCATCGGGAAAGTATCGGGGGTCACCGGTATTGTACCGGGACCACCGGAAGGGTCCCGGGGGTCCACCGGGTGGGGCCACCTATCCCGGAGGGCCCCATGGGCTGATGTGGGAGGGGAACCAGCCCCTGGTGGGCTGGTGCGCCCCCCCTTGGGCCCCCTGCGCCTAGGGTTAGGAACCCTAGGGGAGGGGGCGCCTCCACTTGCCTTGGGGGGCAAGGCACCCCCCTTGGCCGCCGCCCCCCTAGGAGATCCCATCTCCTAGGGCCGGCGCCCCCCTGGGGACCCTATATATAGAGGGGGGAGGGAGGGCAGCCGCGCCCTTGCACTTGGCGCCTCCCTTCCCCCTTGCTACACCTCTCCCTCCCATAGATGCTTGGCGAAGCCCTGCCGGGATCCCTGCTGCATCCACCACCACGCCGTCGTGCTCCTGGATCTTCATCAACCTCTCCTTCCCCCTTGCTGGATCAAGAAGGAGGAGACGTCACGCTGACCGTACGTGTGTTGAACGCGGAGGTGCCGTCCATTCGGCGCTAGGATCTCCGGTGATTTGGATCACGACGAGTACGACTCCCTCAACCTCGTTCTCTTGAACGCTTCCACTCGATCTACAAGGGTATGTAGATGCACTCCTCTCTCTCGTTGCTAGATGAACTCATAGATTGATCTTGGTAAAACCGTAGAAAATATTTTATTTTCTGCAACGTTCCCCAACAGTGGCATCATGAGCTAGGTCTATGTGTAGTTCTCTTTGCACGAGTAGAACACAAATCTGTTATGGGCGTAGATGTTGTCAACTTTCTTGCCACTACTAGTCTTATTTTGCTTCAGTGGTATTGTGGGATGAAGCGGCCCAGACCGACCTTACACGTACGCTTACGTGAGACAGGTTCCACCGACTAACATGCACTAGTTGCATAAGGTGGCTAGTGGGTGTCTGTCTCTCCCACTTTAGTTGGAGCGGATTCGATGAAAAGGGTCCTTATGAGGGTAAATAGAAGTTGACAAATCACGTTGTGGCTTTTTCGTAGGTAAGAAAACATTCTTGCTAGAACCCTATTGCAGCCACGTAAAAGATGCAACAACAATTAGAGGACATCTAACTTGTTTTTGCAGCAATTGCTTTGTGATGTGATATGGCCAAAAGTTGTGATGAATGATATATTGTGATGTATGAGATCATGTTCTTGTAATAGGAATCACGACTTGCATGTCAATGAGTATGACAACCGGTAGGAGCCATAGGAATTGTCTTAATTATTGTGTGACCTGCATGTCAATGATTTAACGCCATGTAATTACTTTACTTTATTGCTAAACCGTTAGCTATAGTAGTAGAAGTAATAGTTAGCGAGAAACTTCATGGAGACACGATGATGGAGATCATGGTGTCATGCCGGTGATGAAGATGATCATGGAGCCCCGAAGATGGAGATCAAAGGAGCTATATGATATTGGCCATATCATGTCACTACTATTTGATTGCATGTGATGTTTATCATGTTTTTGCATCTTGTTTACTTAGAACGACGGTAGTAAATAAGATGATCCCTCATAATAATTTCAAGAAAGTGTTCCCCCTAACTGTGCGCCGTTGCGACAGTTTGTGGTTTCGAAGCACCACGTGATGATCGGGTGTGATAGATTCTAACGTTCACATACAACGGGTGTAAGACAGATTTACACATGCAAAACACTTAGGTTAACTTGACGAGCCTAGCATGTACAGACATGGCCTTGGAACACAGAGACCGAAAGGTCGAACATGAGTCGTATGGAAGATACGATCAACATGGAGATGTTCACCGATGATGACTAGTCCGTCTCACGTGATGATCGGACACGGCCTAGTCGACTCGGATCATGTATCACTTAGATGACTAGAGGGATGTCTAATCTGAGTGGGAGTTCATTAACTAATTTTATTAGATGAACTTAATTATCATGAACTTAGTCTAAAATCTTTACAAAAAAAGGTCTTGTAGATCAAATGGCCAACGCTCATGTCAACATGAACTTCACCGCGTTCCTAGAGAAAACCAAGCTGAAAGATGATGGCAGCAACTATACGGATTGGGTCCGGAACCTGAGGATCATCCTCATAGCTGCCAAGAAAGCATATGTCCTAGAAGGACCGCTAGGTGAAGCACCCATCCCAGAGAACCAAGACGTTATGAACGCTTGGCAGTCATGTGCTGATGATTACTCCCTCGTTTAGTGCGGCATGCTTTACAGCTTAGAACTGGGGCTCCAAAATCGTTTTGAGCAACACGGAGCATATGAGATGTTTGAGGAGCTGAAAATGGTTTTCCAAGCTCACGCCCAGGTCGATAGATATGAAGTCTCCGACAAGTTCTATAGTTGTAAGATGGAGGAAAATAGTTCTGTCTGTGAGCACATACTCAAAATGTCTGGGTTGCACAACCGCCTGTCCCAGCTCGACATTAACCTCTCGGATGAGGCGGTCATTGATAGAATCCTTCAGTCGCTCCCACCGAGCTACAAGAGCTTTGTGATGAACTACAATATGCAGAGGATGGTGAAAACTATTCCTGAAGTATTTTCAATGCTGAAGTCAGCAGAGGTAGAAATCAAAAAGGAACATCAAGTGTTGATGGTCAATAAAACCACCAAGTTCAAGAAAGGCAAGGGTAAGAAGAACTTCAAGAAAGACGGCAAGGATGTTGCCGCGCCAGGTAAGCCAGTTGCCGGGAAGAAGTCAAAGAATGGACCCAAGCCTGAGACTGAGTGCTTTTATTGCAAAGGGAAGGGTCACTGGAAGCGGAACTGCCCCAAATACTTAGCGGACAAGAAGGCCGGCAACACTAAAGGTATATGTGATATACATGTAATCGATGTGTACCTTACCAGTGCTCGTAGTAGCTCCTGGGTATTTGATACCGGTGTCGTTGCTCATATTTGTAACTCAAAGCAGGAGCTGCGGAATAAGCGGATACTGGCGAAGGATGAGGTGACGATGCGCGTCGGGAATGGTTCCAAGGTCGATGTGATCGCCGTCGGCACGCTACCTCTACATTTACCTACGGGATTAGTTTTAAACCTCAATAATTGTTATTTAGTGCCAAGTTTGAGCATGAACATTGTATCTGGATCTCGTTTAATATGAGATGGCTACTCATTTAAATCCGAGAATAATGGTTGTTCTATTTATATGAGAGATATGTTCTATGGTCATGCCCCGATAGTCAATGGTTTATTCTTAATGAATCTCGAACATAATGTTACACATATTCATAGTGTGAATACCAAAAGATGTAAAGTTGATAACGATAGTCCCACATACTTGTGGCACCGCCGCCTTGGTCACATTGGTGTCAAGCGCATGAAGAAGCTCCATGCTGATGGACTTTTAGAGTCTCTCGATTATGAATCATCTAACACATGCGAACCATGCCTCATGGGCAAAATGACCAAGACTCCGTTCTCCGGAACAATGGAGCGAGCAACCAACTTATTGGAAATCATACATACCGATGTGTGCGGTCCAATGAGCGTTGAGGATCGCAGAGGATATCGTTATGTTCTCACTCTCACTGATGACTTGAGTAGATATGGGTATGGATACTTGATGAAACACAAGTCTGAGACCTTTGAAAAGTTCAAGGAATTTCAGAATGAGGTAGAGAATCAACGTGACCGAAAGATACAGTTCTTACGATCAGATCGTGGAGGAGAATATTTAAGTCATGAATTTGGTACGCACTTAAGGAAATGTGGAATCGTTTCACAACTCACGCCGCCTGGAACACCTCAGCGTAACGGTGTGTCCGAACGTCGTAATCGCACTCTATTGGATATGGTGCGATCTATGATGTCTCTTACCAATTTACCGCTATCATTTTGGGGATACGCTCTAGAGAGAGCTACATTCACTTTAAATAGGGCTCCGTCTAAATCCGTTGAGACGACATTGTATGAATTATGGTTTGGGAAGAAACCTAAGCTGTCGTTTCTATAAGTTTGGGGATGCGATGCTTATGTCAAGAAACTTCAACCTGAAAAGCTCGAACCCAAGTCGGAAAAATGCATCTTCATAAGATACTCTAAGGAAACCATTGGGTATACCTTCTACTTAAGATCCGAGGGCAAGATCTTTGTTGCCAAGAATGGATCCTTTCTGAAAAAGAGTTTCTCTCGAAAGGAGTAAGTGGGAGGAAAGTAGAACTCGATGAAGTACTACCTCTTGAACCGGAAAGTAGTGCAGCTCAGGAAAATGTTCCTGTGGTGCCTACACCGACTGGAGAGGAAATTAATGATGATGATCAAGGTACTTCGGATAAAGTTGCTACTAAACTTCGTAGGTCCAGAAGGACACGTTCCACACCAGAGTGGTATGGCAACCCTGTCCTGGAAATCATGTTGTTAGACAACGGTGAACCTTCGAACTATGAAGAAGCGATGGCGGGCCCAGATTCCAACAAATGGCTTGAAGCCATGCAATCCGAGATAGAATCCATGTATGAAAACAAAGTATGGACTTTGACAGACTTGCCCGATGATCGGCGAGCGATAGAAAATAAATGGATCTTTAAGAAGAAGACGGACGCGGATGGTAATGTTACCATCTATAGAGCTCGACTTGTTGCTAAGGGTTATCGACAAGTTCAAGGGGTTGACTACGATGAGACTTTCTCTCCCGTAGCGAAGCTGAAGTCCGTCTGAATCATGTTAGCAATTGCCGCATACTATGATTATGAGATATGGCAGATGGACGTCAAAACGGCATTCCTTAACGGCTATCTTAAGGAAGAACTGTATATGATGCAGCCGGAAGGTTTTGTCGATCCTAAGAATGCTAACAAGGTGTGCAAGCTTCAGCGATCCATTTATGAGATGGTGCAAGCATCTCGGAATTGGAACATTCGCTTTGATGAGATGATCAAAGTGTTTGGGTTTATGTAGACTTATGGAGAAGCTTGCGTTTACAAGAAAGTGAGTGGGAGCTCTGTAGCATTTCTCATATTATATGTAGATGACATACTTTTGATGGGAAATGATATAGAACTTTTGGACAACATTAAGGCCTACTTGAATAAGTGTTTTTCAATGAAGGACCTTGGAGAAGCTGCTTACATATTAGGCATCAAGATCTATAGGGATAGATCAAGACGCCTCATAGGTCTTTCACAAAGCACATACCTTGATAAGATATTGAAGAAGTTCAATATGGATCAGTCCATGAAAGGGTTCTTGCCTGTATTGCAAGGTGTGAGATTGAGCTCGGCTCAATGCCCGACCACGACAGAAGATATAGAAGAGATGAGTGTCATCCCCTATGCCTCAGCCATAGGATCTATTATGTATGCCATGCTGTGTACCAAACCTGATGTAAACCTTGCCTTAAGTTTGGTAGGAAGGTACCAAAGTAATCCCGGCAAGGAACACTGGACAGCGGTCAAGAATATCCTAAAGTACCTGAAAAGGACAAAGGACATGTTTCTCTTTATGGAGGTGATGAAGAGCTCGTCGTAAAGGGTTACGTTGATGCTAGCTTCGACACAGATCTGGATGACTATAAGTCACAAACCGGATACGTGTATATGTTGAATCGTGGAGCAGTAAGCTGGTGCAGTTGCAAGCAGAGCGTCGTGGCGGGATCTATATGTGAAGCAGAGTACATGGCAGCCTCGGAGGCAGCGCATGAAGCAATATGGATGAAGGAGTTCATCACCGACCTAGGAGTCATACCCAATGCGTAGAGGCCGATCACTCTCTTCTGTGACAACAGTGGAGCTATTGCCCTTGCCAAGGAGCCCAGGTTTCACAAGAAGACCAGGCACATGAAGTGTCGTTTCAACTCCATCCGTGAAAATGTTCAAGATGGAGACATGGATATTTACAAATGACATACGGATCTGAATGTGGTAGATCCGTTGACTAAACCTCTTCCACGAGCAAAACATGATCAACACCAGAACTCTATGGGTGTTTGATTCATCACAATGTAACTAGATTATTGACTCTAGGGCAAGTTGGAGACTGTTGGAAATATGCCCTAGAGGCAATAATAAAAGGATTATTATTATATTTCCTTGTTCATGATAATTGTCTTTTATTCATGCTATAATTGTATTATCCGGAAATCATAATACACGTGTGAATACATAGACCACAACATGTCCCTAGTGAGCCTCTAGTTGACTAGCTCGTTGATCAACAGATAGTCATGGTTTCCTGACTATGGACATTAGATGTCATTGATAACGAGATCACGTTATTAGGAGAATGATGTGATGGACAAGACCCAATCCTAAGCATAGCACAAGATCGTGTAGTTCTTTGCTAGAGCTTTTCCAATGTCAAGTATCTTTTCCTTAGACCATGAGATCGTGTAACTCCCGGATACCGTAGGAGTGCTTTGGGTGTACCAAACATCACAACGTAACTGGGTGACTATAAAGGTATACTACGGGTATCTCCGAAAGTGTCTGTTGGGTTGACACGGATCGAGACTGGGATTTGTCACTCCGTATGAGGGAGAGGTATCTCTGGGCCCACTCGGTAATGCATCATCATAATGAGCTCAAAGTGACCAAGTGTCTGGTCACGGGATCATGCATTGCGGTACGAGTAAAGTGACTTACCGGTAACGAGATTGAACGAGGTATTGGGATACCGACGATCGAATCTCGGGTAAGTAACATACCGATTGACAAAGGGAATTGTATACGGGGTTGCTTGAATCCTCGACATCGTGGTTCATCCGATGAGATCATCGAGGAGCATGTGGGAGCCAACATGGGTATCCAGATCCCGCTGTTGGTTATTGGCCAGAGAGCCGTCTCGGTCATGTCTACGTGTCTCCCGAACCCGTAGGGTCTACACACTTAAGGTTCAGTGACGCTAGGGTTGTAGAGATATTAGTATGTAGCAAACCGAAAGTTGTTCAGAGTCCCGGATGAGATCCCGGACGTCACGAGGAGTTCCGGAATGGTCCGGAGGTAAAGAATTATATATGGGAAGTCGAGTTTTGGCCATTGGGAAAGTATCGGGGGTCACCGATATTGTACCAGGACCACCGGAAGGGTCTCGGGGGTCCACCGGGTGGGGCCACATATCCCGGAGGGCCCCATGGGCTGAAGTGAGAGGGGAACCAGCCCCTGGTGGGCTGGTGCGCCCCCCTTGGGCCCCCCTGCGCCTAGGGTTGGGAACCCAGGGGGAGGGGGCGCCTCCCCTTGCCTTGGGGGGCAAGGCACCCCCCTTGGCCGCCGCCCCCCCCCCTAGGAGATCCCATCTCCTAGGGTCGACGCCCCCCCTGGGGACCCTATATATAGAGGGGGGAGGGAGGGCAGCCGCACCCTTGCACTTGGCGCCTCCCTTCCCCCTTGCTACACCTCTCCCTCCCGCAGACGCTTAGCGAAGCCCTGCCGGGATCCCTGCTGCATCCACCACCACGCTGTCGTGCTGCTGGATCTTCATCAACCTCTCCTTCCCCCTTGTTGGATCAAGAAGGAGGAGACGTCATGTTGACCGTACGTGTGTTGAACGCGGAGGAGCCGTCCGTTCGGCGCTAGGATCGCCGGTGATTTGGATCACGACGAGTACGACTCCCTCAACCACGCTCTCTTGAATGCTTCCGCTCAATCTACAAGGGTATGTAGATGCACTCCTCTCTCTCGTTGCTAGATGAACTCATAGATTGATCTTGGTGAAATCGTAGAAAAAACTTTATTTTCTACAACGTTCCCCAACATTGTACACCTTCTTTGCTAACTAACACCCAGATGTAGTTGTACATGGTTTTGAATTTAACTATATGCACTAATTGCAAGGTAAGTGCAAAAAATGACTTAAATATAGCAATGAGACCTGAAATGGGCCAGAAAATCAAACCTAGGGTATATACATGATTGTTTACCATAAAAAAATTCAAGTCGGAACGATGTAGTCACTGACGATTGGTGTCTGAAGTGTCGCGTCTCCTTTTGGAAACTATGATCCTTCTTGTGAGATGCTCCGATTTGGAAGGTGTGAGCATCAAAACTTGTGCCATCTTTACCAAAAAATTCCACGTGATCCAGAGAGCACGCCACGGTGACACCTCTATATGCATTTCCTGTAATTAGAATACCAACAAGGCATACAGCTCTGGCCGCACCCTGCGGCCGAACTATTTGAATTTTTTTCTCGTTTCCCGAACAATGAATGAAAACTCCCAAAGCGACACACAAATGATCTTGCTAGCTAGCACCCACGTGTAGTTGCGACTATAGCAAATGACTCAAATATAGGAAATGATACCTCAAGTGCACGAGAAAATCGAACCATAGGGTATAATGGTGATTTCTTATCGTGGAAAACAATTTGGTGGCGAAACGATGAACTCTTGTTTTCATTCAAATGAAAATATGTTGTTAGTTCATGTAAATGTTTTCAAATAGCACATGGTTTAGTCATGAAAGCCGTGTGCCTACCAAACCGTGGCCGTTGCCACCCTGCTGCGCGCGTGATATGAGTCGTGCGTTCTGATTGTCCAGAACCCAAACCCCACGGATCATACGTCTGCACCGTTGGATGCTCCCAGATCGAAGGGCAATCCTCATACCTTTCGATAGGAAATGCAGTCCGGCTAGGTTTTGATTTATATGCCAAAATGCACGGTGAATGCCAAAAAATGTCTTACATATATCACACAAGACTTGAAATGCACAAGCAAATCAAACCCGTTGTATAATGGTGAATTCTTAACGTGGGAAAAATTTAGAGGCGAAAGATGAACTCGCGTCTTCATTTCAAAATTAGTACGTCTTTATTTCAAACAAAATTATTCTCTTTGTGCACACGAGCGCTTAGAGGCAACCGTTTGCATAGGCCTTTCCACGCGACGACCGGGGATATTTTTCACCCTTTTCACCTAGGCTTCCAAAAAACCCACACCGCACGCCCGCATTTCACTCAACTAGTCCACCAATCTCCATCGCCAGCTCCCCCTCCCCCAGATCCACAGCAGAACCCTCTCCGGCACCGTTGTGCTCAGCCTGGCATGTGCCCGCTCTTCGGCATCAAGCCGACCTCCAGTTCCATTCCCAAACGTGGCTGCCCGCGCCTCGCCATCTTCATTTGCTCGCCAGCCACCCTCGAGCATATCGATCCTATAACCCTCGCCTCTCCTGTGGTCCAGCCGGGTTTGCATTAAGAAGCCTATTAGTTATTGCTCTCCATCATGGTGAGGCATATTTCCATGCAATCCCCCTTCCTATTTCGTTCCATATGTTTCCAAATTGGCTATAAAATAATGGAGAGTGTATATATGTTCATTATCTACCTTCCTAACTAGTACATATAAGCTATATTTGTTCCAATAAGTTATTGCCGATTTACAGACCACGGACGCCCGAGTCACACAAACTTAACAAATAAGCAGTACATTTTCTAAATTATTGCATGACATGTTTAGACAGCTTGATACCAAGTTGTTAGTTTTACGCTTATCATCCTTTTCTGAGTTTCGCATGTGTTCTCTATAGATGCCGATTAGCAACGACAACACTCATGCTTCAGGTGATGTGTCTTCATCTGATTCCGACAAGCCCAGGTCTACAGCAGATGGTGAGGGATAAAGTAATCTTGAACGGGATAGAGCTGCAGCAATTACCCTTCTAGTCAGAACACGAAGGAACGCTCCATGGAATCCCACACACCAGCCTAAAGGTGTATATGAAGTAAATGAGACCGATTTAAAGTCTTGGGCTCCAACTAAACCAGATAAAGCACGCATGAGATTCAGGAGTATGTGTGGATTTGTTGGCAGGGCAAGGCTCAACATTAATCTGCCGGGGTTTCGGAAGGCTGACACAAAAACACGGCGAAGGATAGTCTGGGAGATCATGGATCACTTGAATGTTCCAGAGTAGTGGAGAATGCAGGTGGAACACGCTGCACTAAAGAAGGCTAGGGATGCTTGGAGAAACTTGAAGCACGTGTTGTACAAGAAGTACTTGAGTGAAGGGAAGGACCCAATCCCCGCATACCCCCAAATTACAAAGACAGACTGGGCAGAATTCAAAAGGGTCAGGGCAACAAAAGATTTTGCTGAGAAGAGTGCCAAGCAATTGGAACTTCAGAAGAAGAACACACACCCCCACCGTATGGGTGTGGCAGGATACTACGGCATGAAACCAATATGGGACCAGGAGGACAAAGAAGCAGTAGCGGCGGGTGGGAAACCGGCCTTTAGTGAAATCAGGGGCGAACACGCCAGAGACTACTTGGGGGCACGTGCAAGGAGGCGTGATGATGGAACTTATTACTTTGAAAACTCACGTGACGAAGAACTGTATCAAATGATGTTAAATGCTTACAAGATCCCTGGAAGAGGGCCATGTGGCATTCTGTCGGATGCTCCGGAAACAAGAGAGCCCCCTGGTCGTGCAACGAGTATAGGTGTTAATGTCCCGCACAAGAGGGCTTTGACACTCAGCAAATAAGAGAGGCTCAACATGAAAAAAGCGAGGAGTGAAATGAAGCAGAATGAATTGTATGAAAGGTTCAGGAAGGACATGTATCTGGATGTTCGAAAGGATATTGAGGAGTCAATGATGATGCATAAGACTCTAACACTGACAGATAGCTAGCAGATGGGAGGGGAGGCGGGCATGGAGGATGCTGCTTATTGCGTGACAACACAACACAAGAGTAGCTGCGCATCAGCTGACCCCAGCGACAATGAGACTGCAGCTTCTCATGATGATGCTATATCTGATCTATCTAGAATGAAAGACAGACTGAAGGGTGTGCTTACACATTATGAAGGTACATTAAAATGTGCAACAGCCTGGGTTTGCCCACCCTTCTTGGAAGAGGGCCTCTTGTTGGACAATATGGCATTGAAGTCGGGCTCTGTGAAGTGCTACGTGACTGAAATAAAGCCTAGATTCAATGAATTTGCCACGAAGAATGTCCTAGGAGACTTTGATGAGCAAAGGACCTTGGGAGAAACACTGTTACATCAAATCCAGTGGCCACGGAAGGAAATAGAGTTCATCGATGAGATCCCTGAAGCCCCACCAAGAGCAACCAATGTCGCCCCTCAACCGGTGACGCTCTCCTTGCACGGAAGCTCTCGCGTGGTTCCCCCAAAGAACCTAATATTCGTAATCCGACGGCTGGTGCATCAACCTGTGGTCAGCCAACCCGACTTTGTGCCGTACAAGCCATGTCATCCTCCGCCCCAGAGCAGCCAGTGGCAAGGCCTACAACTGCTAAAGACGCACCACCGGTTCAGATGCCGGCCACTGAAGCAGCGGGGGAAGACCCAGCTACAGCACATGCTCAACAGACCAACCTGGTGGAATAGACTGCTAAGCAGTCTAACGCTTCGGAACCGCCTGCTAAGCAGTCTGTAGGTCAAGAACTGACTGCTCATCAGCTTGTCATTCCGCAGTGACGTGATCAGCATACTAATGTGTCAGCACTTCTTGCTCAGCAAACCAACGCGTTGGCACGGCCTCCTCAGCACACCAACAAGTTGGCACCACCTGCATAGAAGCCGGACATAGCTTCAACGCATGGTCAGCAGTCCGATGCATCTGCTCCTATAACCCAGCAGTCTGTCATAGCAGCACCGCCAGCTCAGCGGTCCGGCATAGATAAACTGTCTGCTAAGCAGTCCGTCGAAGCTTCACCATTTTCTCGGTAGTCTACCTTGCAGCCAACCAGACATTCTGCCAGAAATGCTTCAAGTACCAAGAAGGAAGCAACCAAAAAGGCTGCACCCGCGAGGAAGCGCGGAGGGAGAGCGAAGAGGAAAGAGAACGATTGCCTCTTACTTAAAGCACTCATCGCCCAGAACCAAATTAACAACAGGTTGTTCGAATAAGGGATTAATATTATTTCTGACGGCATGGATGATGAAGAAGTAGATTTGTTGCTTGCTAAAAGTAAAGTAGACGTACTTGAAGCACGCAATTACGTCCATGGCCAACCATTTCTTGTTGGCGAATACTTTGATGAGTGCAGCTCCAGTTCCCATGAGTTACATGAATATTGCATGGATCAAATGTTAGCAGGTCATCATGGTTTGCTAGTCCACTACAACAGAGATCATTTTTGACACGATGTTGGTTCCATAAATGTGAGTTTCGAGGGATTGCATCTCTTCTTCAACTTGAACGAGCTTGATGTCACTCTTGTTAGATGCCTGGTTTTGTAAGTACTTAACAAACTCTGATCAACTTCTCCATACAAGGCTGTAAATGATAAACAACTAACTGCATTTTATTCCTCTCAGGGCATTGAACGCGCAGAGAAGAAAAAGGGAGAGTGTGTATTTCATAGATCCCACGGTAGCAAATGGCACAACATTAGATGGTAAGGACCTAAGGGACTGGGCCATTAACACGGTCGTCCCTCTCTTTGAAAACACGTCTCATGCAGAATCATTTCGTTGGCCATATCATGAACTGTAAGTCAAGTAAACGACCACGCATACACTGATTGTCTTTCAGATTTTGACATAATTCGTAAGTTCTTGGCTTTCTTAATATGTAGCGATCACTGGATACTAGTATTCATTGTTCCAAGAACACAGTTTACTACATGTATTCTCTCAAAGAGTCAACAAACGCTCAGGATCTGACACATCTTCAACAATTCATGGATAGGTATTGAATTCTATGATGTCGAAATTAATTTGCATTCATATCTGGTTCAATAATTGATGTTGTAAAAATTCATCTTCATTTGTAGTGTGCTCGCATTGTGGAAAACAAAACCAGGGAACTTGTTCAAGAGGGAACTACCTCTGCAACACAAGATTGTTTCTCCGGTAACACACTGAAATCCGTTATTTTCGAAAAATTTACCCAATAGTCTGCAAATACCTTTTCTTGCGCTAGTTAAATGTTCAAGCTTCTAAATAAACCTCTTTGTATTTTTGTCCAAAGAAAAAATAATACATCTAACACGTGTTAGGTTGTTCCTAACAGGACAAATACATGACTAATTCTGTACAAAAAATTTAGTGTCCTTAGCAACAAGCAGGGGCCAACCTTTATGGACACTATGTTTGCAGACGCATGATCTCCATCTGCAAATCTGCTGATAGGTGTGACGATCCTCGTGAAATATTACCAGTAGGTCTATCTTAATTAATATCTTCTACTCCACTCATATGGCACATTCTGACCTTAAAAATACTGCATCTCATCTTAGAACCGAGGACCCCTGAACCGCTCCCGACCGGTGAATTTCTGATGATTCGGAGATTTATCACAGACTTCTTCTTGAATCACTACATTAATCCCACTAGTGATAATGAAGATTTCAGCATGCGTTCTCCTGTAACATTGAGTAAGAGTTATCCGCTAAACATATACACATGGATCCATTGTTTTCCATCTGATGAGGTCTTCGTATTTCGTACACAATGATAATTATGTAATGCATATATGTGTGGACAAATCAATGGAATTTAGCTACCATATGTTCAATTGCAATTGTTGCAAAATCTGATGAATGTTCTTCCTGTGGACACTATTTGTTCAATTGAATATTGTGGCGAATTTGCTTTTTGCATGCCGATTCAAAATCGGATATTTTTGTTATAACCTGGCAATTGCTCCGCACACGGTTCAAATAAATGAGTGTGTGTGATCCACATCGGAAAGCATACGTTAATCGTAGTGGAACCATCGATGATACACAATAGATCACAAACGATTTGCAGCGCTACTACGTGTGTGTAGGGTCCCTGGAATCGTTTGTGATATCACGTTATCGCACACGAGAGCTCAGAGTAAACTGTGCCCAATGTAAAATACAATCCCAGTCATAATTTTTTCAGGAAACGTTTGGGATCCCAAACGAAAAACACACGTCACTCTTGCCGCAATCGTCGGTGATATACAACAAATCACAAACGGTCTGCAGCACTTGTATGTGTGCGAAGGGGCTCCTGAACCGTTCGAGATGGAATATTATCGCACATGGTAATTATTGGAAAATGTGTGTGATGGAGTCTTGCATGGCAGACGGGTTCTGCAGAAAACTCGTGTGCGATTGGGCACATATCGCACACAGTTCATATGTTGGTCCGTGTGCCTTACATACTGTTTCCCAAACGGTTCATTATGACACACCGTTTGGTTTCATTGCATCATTATGAACGTTTAATTACCGATCCCAGATGTGCAAAAGAATTTAGTGTGTGCTGCATCGCACATGATTACATTTTGCAAGGCCTTTGGATCATGGCTCCATATCCCCGACGTTTCTGGGTCATGTGGGGAGGACACCCCCTATCGCCCACACTCACTTGGCAATGTTTCTAAATGTCGTCACGCAAAGGGGTTAAAAACCATGTGTATGGCACTGACGTGTACCAGTGTGTGTATGTCTTGTGTCTGTCATGTGTCATGTGTATGTAATTATTTGAATTATTTGGATTGATTTGGAATTATTTGAATTAGCTAGAATTATTTGAATTAATTTGGAATTATTTGAATTAGCTGTATTTATTTGAATTAATTTGGAATTGTTTGAATTCAGGGGAGTATATGTTCAGTACTATCATGGTCACTAATGCCATGGTGTCTATTGCAAATTGTTTGAAAGCACTATTAATTCAACCAAAAATCTACTCTGAACACTGGCGCTTGCAAATTCAGATCAGTAGATAGAGCACCGTTCAAGTTCAAAGAAAAAAAAGTACATTGGCCTTTCACAATAGTAGATAGGACAACTAGGTATTGTACAAAGAAAAAAAAGAACAATGCTCGCAAATTTTGCAAGAACTAGCTTGGAAAATGAAAACATACACTCATGTTTCAGTGGACAGTGACAAATTTTGCAAGCACTAACTTGGAAAAATCCTGGTGCAGTTTACCGTTGATTAACAAAATTTAGACTAATGCTGACCTTGATCTTGATTGAATCGTCCATGGAGGGCTTGACCTTGAGTTGTTGCTCCATGGTTGTCCATGAGTACTCCATCAGCTACTATAAGAAGAAGAAGAAGAAGCTAAAAATTTAGTTATCTAGATGAATTTAATAAAACTTCAGTGATAGTTTGACACGCTCCAATTATGGAAACTTCAGTGATAATCTTCAGTTTTCTCCAACAAATTTTACAAGTACTCCCTGATGGGGAAAAATTGAAAAATTCAATCATTTGAATTAGTTCATTAGCATCAATTGCAGTGTTAATTGGAGTATCAAAATTGTCAATTGCAGTGTTAATATACTGCTGTTGTTCTATGAAATTTCCTTGATGTTCATGGAATGTGATTTCATCAAGACATCAACTAAACTTCCTTGACGTTCTAAAGATCAAGGACTCCTAATTAAACTTCTTGTTGTGACAGTATCGCCACTGAGATAATCTTCACTAAAAAATGTGTTTCTAAACTGTAGCATTAAAATGATCATGGTCCAAAATGGGAGAAGGAAAACATCTCTAAAAACATCCCCAAATCCTTCCTGGCAGAAAGACAGAGAAAAGACAACACATTAAGAGTACAAAGTGGCTTACATGATGAGTGTAGAGTGAAGGTCATCACATGCAAACCTGCATCACATAGCTTTTGTTTTCAATTAACCAAAATAACAAAATATGGATGTCTTAACAGTTTGCTGTCAATTTTACATTGAATTTTTGATTTCATTTGAATTTATTTGGAATAATATCAATAGGGATACTACAAGGACTAGGAAGAAGTTGCTCTTGTAGAATAAAGATCAGGAGCAAATCTGCTCCTACAAAGAGAAAACAAAAAGAAGCATCGATAATGTTGGGGACACGGCAATTTAAAAAAAATCCGATGATCACGCAAGATTTATCTAGGTGATGCATAGCAACGAGAGGGGAGAGTGTGTCCATGTACCCTCATAGACCGAAAGCGGAAGTGTTTCAATAATGTGGTTGATGTAGTCGAACTTCTTCGCGATCCATCGGATCAAGTACCGAACGTACGGCACCTCCGCGTTGAGCACACGTTTAGCTCGATGACGTCCCTTGTGCTCTTGATCCAGTTGAGGATGAGGGTGAGTTTCGTCAGCACGACGGCATTGCGACGATGATGATGATGTTACCGACGCAGGGCTTCGCATAAGCTCTACGATGGTATGATCGAGGTGTGTAACCGTGGAGTGGGGCACCACACACGGTTAAGACAAACTTGTGTGTTCTAGGGTGCCCCCTGCCCCGTATATAAAGGAGGGAGGGGATGGCCGGCTGGACCTAGGGGGCATGCCGAAGAGGAGGAGTCCTACTAGGACTTCCTAGTCCTAGTAGGATTCCCCTCCAAGGAAGAGGGGGAAGGAAGGAGAGGGAGAGGGAGTCAGAAAGGGGGAGCCACCCCCTTCCCCTACTCCAATTCGGACCCAAGGGGGGGGGGGGCAAGCCCTCCTACGGCCCTCCTCTCTCTCCACTAAGGCCCATGGTGGCCCATTAGTTCCCCGAGGGGGGGGGGGTCCAGTAACCCCTCCGGCACTCCAGTTTTACCTGAAACTTCCCGGAACACTTCCGGTGTCCGAATAACATGGTCCAATATATCTATCTTTATGTATCGACCATTTTGAGACTCCTCGTCACGTCCTTGATCTCATCCGGGACTCCGAACAAATTTGGCCGTCAAAAACACATAACTCATAATACATATCGTGATCGAACATTAAGCATGCGGACCCTACGGGTTCGAGAACTATGTAGACATGACCAAGAAACATCTCCGGTCAATAACCAATAGCGCAACATGTATGCTCGTATTGCCTCCTACATATTCCACTGTGACGCCCCCGATTCAATCGTACACTAATCATACACGCAAATGTGTACGATCAAGATCAGGGACTCACGGGAAGATATCACAACACAACTCTAGACACAAATAAAATAATACAAGCTTTATATTACAAGCCAGGGGCCTCGAGGGCTCGAATACATAGCTTGATACACAAGAGTCAGCGGAAGCAACAATATCTGAGTACAGACATAAGTTAAACAAGGATGCCTTAAGAAGGCTAGCACAAATAACAATGATCGAAGAGGCAAGGCCTCCTGCCTGGGACCTCCTAACTACTCCTGGTCGACGGCGGGCTCCATGTAGTAGAAGGCACCCTCTGGGTAGTAGTAGTAGTAGTCTGCCGGGGTGGCATCATCTGGCTCCTGGGATCCACCATCTAGTTGCAACAACCGGAAAGAAGAAAAAGGGAGAAAAGGGGTAGCAAAGAAACCGTGAGTACTCATCCAAAGTACTCACAAGCATCAGATCTATACTAAGTATGCATTTGTATCAAATGGAAGGGTTGTATCTGTGGACTGATCTGCAGAATGCCAGAATAGAGAGGGAAAGCCTAACCTATCGAAGACTAGCATCTTCACGCAGCTCCGAGCATCTTGCAGCATGTAGAAGAGTAAAGAATAGCAGTTTATAATTAACAAGCATGTTGTAACATTAATGCCCAGAGATCCTTCCTCGACTCCCTGCGAGAAAGCAATCCCGGAGCCACATATCTCAAGTATCCATTTGTAGTTGTATAAGATCAGGATATAAGTCTGAACGTCCGTTATCGTGGACACGGCTATTAATAGATAATCTTCCCTGCATGGGTGCACCACGTTTTCCAACACGCTCGATCACTCTGGCCGGACACACCTTTCTGGGGTCAATGCCCGGCCTCGGAAGATCAACACGTCGCAGCCCTACCAAGGCTCAGCAGAGAGGTCCCCGCCGGTCTACCTCCTAAGCACTCCGGGGTCTGGGCCCATCGCCCGTTGCACTTCGGGTCATTGCGCGCAGGGCGGGTCCAGGCACCACCACTACAGGATGGTGCCGGCCCAGCCGTGCCGCACTGCTGAACTGGACGTCAAACAAAGCTTCGGCTGATAATGCGACGTCGAGGCCCATAACTATTCTCACGTGGCCGTTGGTGCGTAAAGGCCAGAGGCCAACTCAGAACAAATACTGAAACCATAGTGTATTATTAGCTTGCGGAGACGAGCAGAGACTCACGATCGAAAGTGACCCCGTCGCCCCGTCTCGTGGACTTACGACAAGGGCCTAGAATGACCGGCCGTGCCACGTCATTATCTTGCGGGTGCTCTCCGGGCCCGCCTTCACCAAGGTCTCAAGTAAAGTCAAGGTAACTGTGTGTCCAGACATCAAGGGGAAAACCCGAGGAATCACCCCCGGTGGACTCCACTCAATGTAATCATCAACGTGAACGTAAGAGGGACCACCCTCGAGGTTCACACTTGAGGTGTTGAATGACAGAGCCGTATCGAGAATGGTGAAAGAGGAAATCACCCTCGATGACCATGACCGAATAGCTACACTATAGAATTATCATCAGGAGTGCGTTATGAGGGATCACCCTCGGCACTCGATAGTAGCTCTACAGAGTCGAGCAACAAAAGGGGCGTGATGTGATGTAAGGTGTCGGGCTCTGGTCGTCGATCACGCTGATCGAGTCGTCGATGATGAAGCAGGGGCAACAAGGACAAGTGGGGGTCACTGATGGATCACTAACCAACCTATACTAAGCATTTTAGGATAAGCAGGTAGGTAACAATAACAGGTACAAAAGCAGGCTATGCATCAGAATAGGAGCAAACAATAACAATAGCAAAATCTAATGCAAGCATAAGATAATGGAATGGGCGATATCGGGATGATCAAAGGGGGGCTTGCCTGGTTGCTCAGACAAGAAGGAGGGTCGTCGTCGACGTAGTCGATCACAGGGGCATCAGCAGCGGTCTTAGGGTCTACCAAAGAGAAGAGGGGGGAAGAAACAGTAAATACACGCAAACATATGTATAACAAGACAACAAGCGGGCCTAGAGGTGTTCGAATGCGGTGCTAGGTGATACCAGCGAAGGGGGAAAACATCCGGGAAAGTTTTCCCGGTTCTGGATGTTTGTCAGGCAGATGAACCGGAGGGGAAAAGTTCAATGTTTTCTATGCTAGGGACGTGTGGCAGACGAACGGACCGCGTCTTCGGATTCGTCTCGAAATTCTGAGCAACTTTCATGTATAAAACTTTTTCATCCGAGCTACGGATTAGTTTCTATTAATTTCCAAAGTTTTAGTTCATTTTCGGAATTAACAGAATTAATTTAAATAGATAAAAACCATTACTGTGTCAGCATGATATCAAAATGATGTCATTAGTCAACAATCTGTTTGACTGGTCAAACTAGCATGTGGGTCCCAGTTGTCATTGACTAACACTAATCAACAGCTTAATTAGTTAATAAGTTAATTAGGTTAATTAACAGGACTAATTAAGTTAATTAATTAATTAATTACTTTTAGTTACTATTATTTTTCATTTTTGTTTATACATATTTCTTTTTGTTCCTTTTTTTACAGGGGCGGGCCCCACTGGTAAGTGGCCCAGGAGGCCATGCGGGTTAACGGACGCAGGGGCGTTGCGGGCGTGGGCGCCCGTGCACCCGAACGGGGCAACAGGGAGCGCCGGCGGAGGCCGTAGCCCGGCGCGGCGGGGCGAGGCTCGCCGGCCGGTCGCGGCAGGTGGAGGCGAGCGCGGAGGGCTACACGTGCGCGGCAGGCGAGCTTGGTGGGGAGCGATGAAGGCGGCGTCTGTAGCAGCTCGCAGCAGTAGGAGGTGACGGTGGCACGGCCACGGGTCGCAAGCGGCGCGGTCGAGTGCGAGCAATGTGCGGTGAGCGCGCAACGGGTGCGGCCGGAGCGCGCCGACCGCGGGCGGGGACGGCGGTGACCATGGCGACCCAGGGAGAGAAGGGAAAACGGAGGAGGGGGGCCTCACCGGGCCCTGTAGTTGTGCATTAGTGGGCGCGAGGAGGAGTCGGGGAGGCGCCGGAGCTCAGGGCGGCGGCGGTCGACGATGAGACGGCGATGGGTTGGTGATGACGATGGGCGACGGCGTCGGGTCGACGACGAGGCGAGGCCGCGGCATCAGGCGGGCGTCCCGCGAAGGAGAGGAGGGCCAGGGCAGCGGCACCGGCGAGGTGGCGGAGAGCCGGCTCGGGGCTGGTCGCGGTCGCGGGGCCGGCGCGAGCACCGAGGGCGCTGCCCCTGATCTGGATCTGGGGAGGGTCAGAGGGAGCGAGTCGTGGGGGGAGTGGGGGTGGTTAGCGCTAGGGTTTGGTTCGGGGTGGCCTTGTAGGCCAGATTGGTGCGGGGGTGGGCCGGCTGGTGGCTAGCTGGGCCGAGAGGTCCATGGGAGGGGGAGGGGTTTGGCCTTTTTCTTATTTTTGTTCGTGTTCCTTAAAAAAACATTTCTGTTTTCTTTTATTTTAAGGCACTTAAAGAATTTGTAAAAAGATGATTTCTCCAGCATTATTACCAAATGATTATTTGCAACAACTTGAACATTTTTGTTTGCAAGTTTGATAAATTTGAAACTTGACTTTAAATTGGATTTGAAATTTGAAGGATGGTTGAAAGCCAGTGAGGATTAGCAACAGTACGTGCGATGACATGGCATCATCATTAGGGGATTACTGTAGCTTAATTACCCGGGTGTTACAAGTCTCCTCCACTACAAGAAATCTCGTCCCGAGATTTAAGGGGTGGAGTAAGGGGGGAAAGACTCGGGAAGGACGGAGCTCAACAAAAGATAGGTACCCGGGGGCTATCTCAATGAACGTGGCCTAGAGGCATTTCTCGAGTTGAAATACAAGAAAGTCATCGAGAGCAAAGCAAGGTGGAGAAAGAGGCTTCAAGCGGGTAGGCAACCGTTTGTTGCCTAAAACAGAGGGTGAAAGGGGTTCAGAGCAATGGGAATAAGTATTGCGTCTGATACCAGAATGGATCACTAGGTAAGTGGCTCGTGAATTACATACGAAGCCAAGTGCAAAGAATATTCTGGAGTCAAGGTTGTACAGGAGAGTCAGGTTTTGATCATGTGGAACTGTGGGTTATGGGCCCACCATGTGGGTTAAAAGCAGGAAGGCGCTAATCATTTTGCATGGTCAAGATAGCAAGGCAGGTCATAGGATAGCCTGTCAATTTTGTTGGCAACAACGTTGGTACCAAGGGCGAGGGACGAAGAGAACCATTTTCCTGCTCGTTAAGACGAGGCGGACCAATAGGCAAAGTTCTCGTCCATCGATGGCTACCGGAATGTCATCAACAATAGTAACAAGGTCTGGCTGACAGAGTTTATACACTGAGGTGTTTACATAAGCAGCGAATTATCGTTGCTCAGATAAGATAGGTTACAAGAAATATTAAACAAAACAATGGAAAGGCAAGCATAGACTCGAATCAGTTATCGGTGTTCTCGAGTGTCTAGCAACTCCGAACCCGTGGAAAATTTGAATCAGAGAGAAATAATAGTTGATGAAGAACTCATAAGAAGTTATGTAGTTCCATGATATTCTCGAGATAACAGAGTGTAATACTCGAAGGTAGAACATGGTAGAGGTTGGACAGGTGAAAAGATCTGCAGAGGACAAGTACTTCAACTTGTCTGAGAAATGGGATCAAAGAAGAACTATATGGTCGGAACCACGGTTGCAAAGGACCAAATATAGATACAAGATGAACTTATCACAAGAGGGTTATCATTATAACAAGAAACTTCCACGATAAGTTCCACATCGGGTCCATGGGCATGAACACAAAGGTTCAAGGTCAACTCCCACTTCTCTAATGCGCAACTTTCCATTCACTTCTCGCATTCGAAGAAGTTGTAGCATTGAAATTTTACTTGGCGAAAAGCCAATAGAGTATAACCTGCATAACTTTCGAGTTCACCCGGATTTAGGGAAGACATAGAGTAAACCCACCGGGGCATCTTAGGAACAAATTCCACAAACTTTAGGAATAAATAACTCAAGCTCGGAAGCAGACAATGGTTGACAAAAGCAGGGGATACAATTTACCAAAGGCATTATGTATCCGGGGAAAGGCTCACAAGGTTACTGAATAAGAAGGACGTTGTCGGATAAAACCCAACAAAGGACCTGGAGGTCCACAATGGATCTGATGTGAGTATCGGTACTCAACCAGAAGAAGAAAGAATGCAAGAGGTCAGGTTATAGAAAGAACTGACTAATTCAAAGCTCAAATGCAAAGGAATTACGATTTTCAAAATCAAGGGATCAGAAGCAAACGCTCTGACCAAGGATGGTTAAGTTGAATAGACTTAGGGCACAATCGATGGCAATCTGATTGGCCGAGAACCAGCTCATGTTCGGGAAGACGTCTGAGTCGGAAAGATAATCTATAAGGATCAACTGATGATTGCGACACAGACATATCAAATCGAAAGACTCAAGATGATAATGACAAAGGACGTCAATGGATACTGCTAGGCATATGGAATTAACCAGAGTGTAGGCAGGTAAGACTTTCTAGAGCAATAGGCAATAGAGGTCATCGAAAGCTCGGATTGTATTAAAACGTATGTTATGAAGCATAAGAATAACTGGGGATGAATGGATACTCGATAAGAGCGAGTAATTATCCGTAGGGGTATTCATGCAGCAAGGACTACATGGCAGTAAGCATAAAGGATACTCTGAACATCGAAGAGTATTTCAGGACATCTTGTAATAACAAGAGCAACTGGGGATGAAGGTGTGAACGACAACGTAGGTAGTTACGCATAAGGATTTATCGGTGGTAGGGATTGCAACGATGAAGGGCACAAGGGTCTCGAGGAAACTTCGGAGAGTATCTTCAGAAACTTTTGGTGCACCAAACAATCATCTGGAGTGAGGGGCCCTCCGGGAGGAAGTAGTTACGAGAACCTAACGCTAGAGTTAGCAAAAACATTTAACCCGAATGGAAGAGAGATCAGATTCCCAGAGTATAGACGAGGAATAAAAGATCCTAATACCACCCAATGGCGACGTGGGCCCGTAAGCCACACAGCCATGTTAGTAAAACAGTTTTTCAAAGACTAGACTCAACTTCGGCCAAGGAGTTGGAAAGGGGGATCCTACAGGCAGTCGGCTCTGATACCAACTTGTGACGCCCCTGATTCAATCGTACACTAATCATACACGCAAATGTGTACGATCAAGATCAGGGACTCACGGGAAGATATCACAACACAACTCTAGACACAAATAAAATAATACAAGCTTTATATTACAAGCCAGGGGCCTCGAGGGCTCGAATACATAGCTTGATACACAAGAGTCAGCGGAAGCAACAATATCTGAGTACAGGCATAAGTTAAACAAGGATGCCTTAAGAAGGCTAGCACAAATAACAACGATCGAAGAGGCAAGGCCTCCTGCCTGGGACCTCCTAACTACTCCTGGTCATCGGCGGGCTCCACATAGTAGAAGGCACCCTCTGGATAGTAGTAGTAGTCTGCGGGGGTGGCATCATCTGGCTCCTGGGATCCACCATCTGGTTGTAACAATCGGAAAGAAGAATAAGGGGGAAAAGGGGTAGCAAAGAAACTGTGAGTACTCATCCAAAGTATACGCAAGCATCAGATCTATACTAAGTATGCATTTGTATCAAAGGAAGGGTTATATCTGTGGATTGATCTGCAGAATGCCAGAATAGAGGGGGAAAGCCTAACCTATCGAAGACTAGCATCTTCACGCAGCTCCGAGCATCTTGCAGCATGTAGAAGAGTAAAGAATAGCAGTTTATAATTAAAAAGCATGTTGTAACATTAATGCCCAGAGATCCTTCCTCGACTCCCTGCGAGAAAGCAATCCCGGAGCCACGTATCTCAAGTATCCATTTGTAGTTGTATAAGATCAGGATATAAGTCTAAACGTTCTGTTACCGTGGACATGACTATTAATAGATAATCTTCCCTGCAGGGGTGCATCACGTTTTCCAACACGCTCTATCACTCTGGCCGGACACACCTTTCTGGGGTCAATGCCCGGCGTCGAAAGATCAACATGTCGCAGCCCTACCAAGGCTCAGCAGAGAGGTCCCCGCCGGTCTACCTCCTAAGCACTCCGGGGTCTGGGCCCATCGCCCGTTGCACTCCGGGTCATTGCGCGTAGGGCGGGTCCAGGCTCCACCACTACAGGATGGTGCCGGCCCAGCCGTGTCACACTGCTGAACTGGACGTCTAACAAAGCTTCGGCTGATAATGCGATGTCGAGGCCCATAACTATTCTCACGTGGTGGTTGGTGCATAAAGGCCAGAGGCTAACTCAGAACAAATACCCAAACCATAGTGTATTATTAGCTTGCGGAGACAAGCAGAGACTCACGGTCGAAAGTGACCCCGTCGCCCCATCTCGTGTACTTACGACAAGGGCCTAGAATGCCCGGCCGTGCCACATCATTATCTTGCAGGTGCTCTCCAGGCCCGCCCGACTTTCACCAAGGTCTCAAGTAAAGTCAAGGTAACTGTGTGTCCAGACATCAAGGGGAAAACCCGAGGAATCACCCCCGGTGGATTCCACTCAATGTAATCATCAAGGTGAACGTAAGAGGGACCACCGTCGAGGTTCACACTTGAGGTGTTGAATGACAGAGCCGTATCGGGAATGGTGAAAGAGGAAATCACCCTCGATGACCATGATCGAATAGCTACACTACAGAATTATCATCAGGAGTGCGTTATGAGGGATCACCCTCGGCACTCAATAGTGGCCCTGTAGAGTCGAGCAACAAAAGGGGCGTGATGTGATGTAAGGTGTCGGGCTCTGGTCGTCGATCACGCTGATCGAGTCGTCGATGATGAAGCAGGGGCAACAAGGACAAGTGGGGGTCACTGATGGATCACTAACCAACCTATACTAATTATTTTAGGATAAGCAGGTAGGTAACAATAACAGGTACAAAAGCAGGCTATGCATCAGAATAGGAGCAAACAATAACAATAGCAAAATCTAATGCAAGCATGAGATAATGGAATGAGCGATATCGGGATGATCAAAGGGGGGGCTTGCCTGGTTGCTCAGACAAGGAGGGTCGTCGTTGACGTAGTCGATCACAGGGGCATCAGCAGCGATCTCGGGGTCTACCGAAGAGAAGAGGGGGGAAGAAACAGTAAATACACGCAAACATATGTATAACAAGACAACAAGCGGGGATAGAGGTGTTCGAACGCGGTGCTAGGTGATACTGGCGAAGGGGGAAAACATCCGGGAAAGTTTTCCCAGTTCCGAACATGTGTCATACAGATGAACCTGAGGGGAAAAGTTCAATGTTTTCTATGCTAGGGACGTGTGGCGGACGAACGGACCGCGTGTTCGGATTCATCTCGAAATTCTGAGCAACTTTCATGTATAAAACTTTTTCATCCGAGCTAATTAGTTTCTATTAATTTCCAAAGTTTTAGTTCATTTTTGAAATTAACAGAATTAATTTAAATAGATAAAAGCCATTACTATGTCAGCATGACATCAACATGATGTCATCAGTCTATTTGACCGGTCAAACTAGCACGTGGGTCCCGGTTGTCATTGACTAACACTAATTAACAGTTTAATTAGTTAATAAGTTAATTAACAGGATTTATTAAGTTAATTAACTAATTAATTACATTTAGTTACTATTATTTTTCATTTTTATTTATACATATTTCTTTTTGTTCCTTTTTTTTACAGGGGCGGGCCCCACTGGTAAGTGGCCCAGGAGGCCACGCGGGTTAACGGGCGCAGGGGCGTTGCGGGCGTGGGCGCCCGTGCACCCGAACGAGGCAACAGGGAGCGCCGGCGGAGGCCGTAACCCGGCGCGGCGGGGCGAGGCTCGCCGGCCGGTCGCAGCAGGTGGAGGCGAGCGCGGAGGGCTACACGTGCACGGCAGGCGTGCTTGGTGGGGAGCGACGAAGGCGGCGTCGGTAGCAGCTCGCAGCAGTAGGAGGCGACGGTGGCGCGGCCATGGGTCGCGAGCGGCGCGGTCGAGTGCGAGCAACGCGCGGTGAGCGCGCAACGGGCGCGGCCGGAGCGCGCCGACCGCGGGCGGGGACGGCGGTGACCATGGCGACCCAGGGAGAGAAGGGAAAACGGAGGAGGGGGGGCCTCACCGGGCCCTGTAGTTGTGCATTAGTGGGTGCGAGGAGGAGTCGGGGAGGCGCCGGAGCTCAGGGCGGCGGCGGTCGACGACGAGATGGCGACGGGTTGGCGGTGACGATGGGCGACGGCGTCGGGTCGACGACGAGGCGAGGCCGCGGCGTCAGGCGGGCATCGCGCAAAGGAGAGGAGGGCCAGGAGGACGACGGCAGGGAAACGGCAGCGGCGAGGTGGCGGGGCGCCGGTTCCGGGCTGGCCGCGGTCGCGGGGCCGGCGCGAGCACCGGGGGTGCTGCCCCTGATCTGGATCGGGGGAGGGTCAGAGGGAGCGAGTCGTGGGGGGAGTGGGGTGGTTAGCGCTAGGGTTTGGGTCGGGGTGGCCTTGTAGGCCAGATTGGTGGGGGCTGGGCCGGCTGGTGGCCGGCTGGGCCGAGAGGTCCATGGGAGGAGGAGGGGTTTAGCCTTTTTCTTATTTTTGTTTGTGTTCCTTTTTTAAAAAAAAAATCTGTTTTCTTTTATTTTAAGGAACTTAAAAATTTGTAAAAAGATGATTTCTCCAGCATTATTACCAAATGATTATTTGCAACAACTTGAACATTTTTGTTTGCAAGTTTGATAAATTTGGAACTTGACTTTAAATTGGATTTGAAATTTGAAGGATGGTTGAAAGCCAGTGAGGATTAGCAACAGTAAGTGCGATGACATGGCATCATCAATAGGGGATAACTATAGCTTAATTACTCGGGTGTTACATCTATGAAGATCTTTATCGGTCAAACCGCATAACAACATAAGCTGTTCCCTTTGTCATCGGTATGTTACTTGCCCGAGATTCGATCGTCAGTATCATCATACCTAGTTCAATCTTGTTACCGGCAAGTCTCTTTACTCGTTGTGTAATGCTTCATCCCGCAACTAACTCATTATTTACATTGCTTGCAAGGCTTATAGTGATGAGCATTACTGAGAGGGCTCAGAGATACCTCTTCGAAACACTGAGTGGCAAATCCTAATCTCGATCTATACCAACACAACAAACACCTTGGATACACCTGTAGAGCATCTTTATAATTACCCATTTACGTTGTGACGTTTGATAGCACATAAGGTATTCCTCCGCTATTCGGGAGTTGCATACTCTCATAGTCTGAGGAACATGTATAAGTCATGAAGAGAGCAGTAGCAATGATACTGTAACGATCATAATGCTAAGCTAACGGATGGGTCATGTCCATCACATCATTCTCCTAATGATGTGATCCTGTTCATCAAATGACAACACATTTCTATGTTTAGGAAACATAACCATCTTTAATTAGCGAGCTAGTCAAGTAGAGGCATACTAGGGACACTTTGTTTTGTCTATGTATTCACACATGTACTAAGTTTCCGGTTAATACAATTCTAGCATGAATAATAAACATTTATCATGAAATAAGGAAGTAAATAATAACTTTATTATTGTCTCTAGGGCATATTTCCTTTAGTCTCCCACTTGCACTTGAGTCAATAATCTAGATTACAAAGTAATGATTCTAACACCCATGGAGTCTTGGTGTTGATCATGTTTTGCTTATGGAAGAGGCTTAGTCAACGGGTCTACAACATTCAGATCCGTATGTATCTTTCAAATCTCTATGTCCCCTTACGACACTTGATGACGGATGGAATTGAAATGTCTCTTGATGTGCTTGGTTCTCTTGTGAAATCTGGATTCCTTTGCCAAGGCAATTGCACCAGTATTGTCACAAAGGACTTCCATTGGACCCGATGCACTAGGTATGACACCTAGATCGGATATGAACTCCTTCATCCAGACTCCTTCATTTGCTGCTTCCGAAGCAGCAATATACTCCGCTTCACACATAGATCCCACCTCGACGCTCTGCTTGGAACTGCACGAACTAACAACTCCTTGATGTCTACTACACAACCTTCTTCTTGTAGACGTTGTTGGGCCTCCAAGTGCAGAGGTTTGTAGAACAGTAGCAAATTTCCCTCAAGTGCATGACCTCTGTGGGAGGCGTAGGATGAAGATGGTCTCTCTAAAACAACCCTGCAACCAAATAACAAAGAGTCTCTTGTGTCCCCAACACATCCAATACAATGGTAGATTGTATAGGTGCACTAGTCCGGCGAAGAGATAGTGACACATCTGCAATATGGATGGTAGATATAGGTTTTTGTAATCTGAAAAATATAAAAACAGAAAGGTAAATAATGATAAAAGTGAGCATAAACGGTATTGCAATGGTAGGAAACAAGGCATAGGGTTCATACTTTCACTAGTGCAAGTTCTTTCAACAATAATAACATAACCGGATCATATAACTATCCCTTAACATGCAACAAAGAGTCACTCCAAAGTCACTAATAGCGGAGAACAAACGAAGAGATTATGGTAGGGTACGAAACCACCTCAAAGTTATCCTTTCTATTTTATCTATTCAAGAGTTCATAGCAAAATAACATGAAGCTATTCTTTCTATTCAATCTATCATAGAGTTCATACTAGAATAACACCTTAATACACAAATCAACCAAAACCCTAATGTCACATAGATACTCCATTGTCACCTCAAGTATCCGTGGGCATGATTATATGATATGCATCACACAATCTCAGATTTATCTATTCAACCAACACAAAGTACTTCAAAGAGTGCCCCAAAGTTTCTACCGGAGAGTCAAGACGAAAATGTGTGCCAATCCCTATGCATAGGTTCATGGGCGGAACCCGCAAGTTGATCACCAAAATATACATCAAGTGGATCACATGATATCCCATTGTCACCACAGATAAGCACGGCAAGACATACATCAAGTGTTCCTAAATCCTTAAAGACTCAATCCAAAAAGACAACATCAAAGGGAAAACTCAATCCATTACAAGAGAGTAGAGGTGGGAGAAACATCATAAGATCCAACTATAATAGCAAAGCTCGTGATACATAAGAGATCGTATCACCTCAAGAACACGAGAGAGAGAGAGAGAGAGAGAGAGAGAGAGAGAGAGATATCAAACACATAGCTACTTGTACATACCCTCAGCCCCGAGGATGAACTACTCCCTCCTCGTCATGGAGAGCGTCGGGATGATGAAGATGGCCATCAGTGAGGGATCCCCCCTCCGGCAGGGTGCCGGAATGGGCTCCTGAGAGGTTTTTGATGGCTACAGAGGCTTGTGGCGGCGGAACTCCCGATCTATTGTTTGCTTCGATGTTTTTAGGGTATATGGGAATATATAGGCGAAAGAAGTCAGTCGGGGGAGTCTCGAGGGACCCATGAGACACGGGGCACGCCCAGTGGGGGGGCACCCTCGTGGCCACCTTGAAGCTTCCTTGACTTTAACTCCAAGTCTCCTCGATCGCTTCCGTTCCAAAAATAATGCTCCCGAAGGTTTCATTCCATTTGGACTCCATTTGATATTCCTTTTCTTCGAAACACTGAAATAGGCAAGAAAACAGCAATATGGGCTGGGCCTCCGGTTAATAGGTTAGTCCCAAAAATAATATAAAAGTGCATAATAAAGCCCATAAACATTCAAAACATATAATAAAATAGCATGAATGCTTCATAGATTATATATACGTTGGAGACGTATCAGCATCCCCAAGCTTAATTCCTGCTCGTCCTCGAGTAGGTAAATGATAAAAGAAAGAATTTATGAAGTGTGAATGCTAGTAGGTGCACAAGTTTGATCAATGATAATTTCAATCACCTTTTCTAGCATGATTATATGTCATAATAGTAGTTCATCTCATAAAACTTCTCAAGATCAAGTAACAAGCTATTCACATGTTAAAGCATAAACCATAAACTTTCTTGAAAACTAGCAAACTTCATTCTCAGTCATCAAACAATTACAATTCATCCTATTTTTAGGAAGGGTCTATGTCATAGCTTTGATTTAGCAAACTCCACATACTCAACTATCATATAGTCTTCTACAATTGCTAACACTCACGCAATACTTATGGTTATGGAGTTTTAATCAGACACTAAGAAAGATAGGGGCTTATAATTTTGCCTCCCAACGTATTCACCTTTGGGTGATGTCAACAATAATAGTTCATGCTAACTTACATCCAATTGGATATATATATATTAGGATCTTTCCAACATGAGGTGCTTGCCAAAGGATAAAATGAAAAAGGGAAAGGTGAAGATCACCTTGACTCTTGCATAAAGTAAAAGACATAAAGTAAAAGATAGGCCCTTCGCAGAGGGAAGCAGAGGTTGTCATATGCTTTTAGGGTTGGATGCACAAAATCTTAATGCAAAAGAACGTCACTTTATATTGCCACTTGTGATATGAACCTTTATTATGCAGTCCGTCGCTTTTATTACTTCCATATCACACGATCGTATAAAGCTTATTTTCTCCGCACTAATAAGTCATACATATTTAGAGAGCAATTTTTATTGCTTGCAACATGACAACTTACTTAAAGGATCTTACTCAATCCATAGGTAGGTATGGTTGACTCTCACGGCAAAATCTGGGTTTAAGGATATTTGGAAGCACAAGTAGTATGTCTGCTTGGTGCAAGGAATTTTTGGCTAGCATGAGGGGGAAAGGCAAGCTCAACATGTTTGAATGATCCATGACTGTCGTTGTACTAGAGTAGGGGTACCCTAGTATCCCGAACTTGTGCACGGGTAGTTGCAGCACCCCGCGGCAAGGCTTGCCGGGTGATCGCCAAGGTCCTCCGTGGATCCTTTGGAGCCATTCAAGAACAAAGTATTCAAGCCAAGGAGACAAGGCCCCGGCAAGAGGAGCTTGCCGGGAAGGCCAACCAAGGCATCTCAAGGAACTTGCCGCGACGCGCCACGCGTCCCGGCAAGGCCCGGTGAGCGACAAGCTTCCGGACGCGACAAGACAACGACCGCGGCAAGGCGCTTGCCGCGGCAAACTACCACTCTGTACCCGCGCTCCAGCGCATCCACCAACATGTCGCCCTGGGGCTTTTCCAGGCGCGCGTGGCAAGAGGCTGTGCAGCCAGCGGTGCGTGGTGGCAAGCGACGCTGACAAGACTGCCATCGTGGCGAGCGGTGGCATCCCTGACGGTCCTTTTTGCACTATCCGGGCGATGCAGACGGGCATTTAATGCCTTTGTCCCCTGCCGTCAGGGTTAGGTAGGATACACTGTACAAGTAGTTGTACCAACCGCAATCCCTTTTCCGTTTTTACCCTTGTCTGCGTTGCCACCTGTCGGTGACCCCTTGAGCATATTAAAGGAGGCCCATGCGCAACGTGGAGGGGGGTTCGGTTCGAAACCATAAAACACTCTCGCTCGGTCTAGTTAGCAGCTCGTGTGTACTATAGCACTCAGCGCCCCCGAGCAAGAACTCAATACAATCAGACAAGCAACAGTAGGAGTGTTATCTCTCCGGAGAGCTCCGAAGCTGGGTAAACTACTCGTGTGTTTCGCCTCGATCCGCTCTTCGTGCGATCTCCGCCCCCCGCCAAACCGAAAGGGGCTCGGTCCGCCGGTCCCATAGGTGTTCGTGGATCAGCTTCCCCGACATCTTTGGCGCGCCAGGTAGGGGGCATCGAGGTTGTGTGAACCTAATCCGGCGTTCACACGAGCTAGATCTTCATCTTCTTCATCGACATGCCACCGAAGAAGAAGACTTCAGCGGCAGCAGTCCCGTCCACGTCGATCCCACCACCACCGGAGCGAACGAGTGGTGGGGCAGACGCCGACGGAAGAACATACATCAACGAGGGAGCTCACGGTGCTGCCAGGTCCAAGGACAAGGCCGCGCAGACCTCGGCGTCCGTACATGTACCGTGCCCATCTCAGGAGGCGCGGGACCGACAGTGTCATGGTACTCGCAGTGCCATACGTTTGTTGGGCCAAGATCGAGCTGGTGGATCTCGGGGTGCTCAAGACCAGCATGCACGTCAACATGCTGGCACGAGCGAGACACGGTCGCCTGGACGGGATACTGCTCCTTCTAACATAGTTAGAAGTCCGAGCATATCCCGCTCCTCGCATCGCTCGCCACTGCCACCCACCACTCCAGCAGAAGCTTTGGCGTGAGCTCAACTGCTCCTAGATTACCCTCCAATGGAAGACAATATCGACGGATGGAGGGCCACCATTCAGAGTCTCATCGGCTTCGCCAACGGCGACACTCTGCGGCAGCCGAGTACATCGCTGCCGCGGCAGGACCGCCAGGCACGAGCCGATGGCGACGAAACCGATGGGGGTGCAACCACCATGCACTCTCCACCCCGAAGGCCAAGATCGCCGACTCGCTGGATCCACCTCGACAGTGACTCCACCGCATCATCAGATCCACGAGCTCGTCGCGATCAGCGCCAAGTTCTTCATGAACGACAGCAAGAAGACGCTCGTACTCGCATCGAGCGCCGAAGAGAAGCGCGACGTCAATCCGACCAGCGCGCTGGGCCTTCTGTCGACATGCATGCGCCAGGGGAACCAGGCGACTTGCCGTACGCGGTAGGTTGCCCTGCGTTCACTCGTGAGCTGCGGCAAGTCCAGTGGCCCAGCACGAAGAATTTCAAGCCAGATGTACCAGAGAAGTACGACGGCAAGTCGCATCCGTCGGAGTTCCTCAGCATCTACACCATCACGGTGCAAGCTGCCGGGGGGTGGGACGACAAGATCCTGGCCTACTTCCCACTGGTGCTCAAACCTAATGTCAGATCCTGGCTCATGCACTTGCCGGACAACTCCATATCCTCCTGGGCAGACCTATGCCATCAGTTTGTCGGCGCCTTTACGGGCGGCCACAAGCCTCATGGCCAAGAGAGCGATCTTCATCTGCTCGCCCAGAAGGAAGGAGAGCCCCTGCGCAAATACATTCAAAGATTCAGCCGTGTACAGCACAACATCCCAGATGTCCACCCTGCCGCGGTAATCAGCGCGTTCCATCAGAACATGTGAAACCGCAGGATGCGGGAGGAGATGGCGATGTGCAAGATCAGAGACGTCAGTGAGCTATATGCCCTGGCTGACAAGTGTGCACCTGCTGAGGAAGGGAGGAAACTCCCCGGAGAGAATACAGGAGCAGGAGGATCTGATAGTGAAGAGACTGCCCCGGCAAAGAGAAACCGACGGCGGAACAACAGGAAGAAGAAAGGCAAAGATGTGCTAGTCGTTGAGCAGTCCGGCAACGGAGGTGGCGCCAAGAAAGCCAAAGCTGGTAGCTCCGACGAGGAGGTTGTGGCGGTCGCCGACAAGCAGGACGGCACCAACAAGCAGTACTGCAAGATCCACCGTACCAAGGGCCATGACCTCCAGAGCTGCAAGAAGGTCGAGCAGCTTGTCGAGCAGCAAAAGGCTGAATACAAGTGACGCGATAAGGAGAAGGCCCAGGAAGGTGCTGGAGGAGCCGGCAAGAAACGCTCGGCCGAGGAGGGCGCCGCGGCAAGGCCAAGCAGCGGCAAGGAGACAGACCTCCCCGCGGCCGCAACAAGGATGAAGATCATGACGACAATGAAGATATGGATGATGACGGGACCGATGAGCAGGAGTTCCAGAAAGCCACAGAGGTCCTATGCATTGACGGAGGTGCTTCTCCGCATACTTCACACCGCCAGCTCAAGCAGTGGGTGCGGGAAGTTAATGCGGCAGAACCACCCGTCGAGTCACGCAGGCCTCTGAAATGGTCCAGCACGTCTATCATCTTTGATATTGAGGACCACCCTGATCGCATAACTGCGGTCGGGTG
Organism: Triticum dicoccoides; assembly: GCF_002162155.2. Taxonomy (NCBI): domain Eukaryota; kingdom Viridiplantae; phylum Streptophyta; class Magnoliopsida; order Poales; family Poaceae; genus Triticum; species Triticum dicoccoides. The sequence continues at coordinate 450,230,767 of NC_041381.1, read as the reverse complement.
CTTGCCGATGTTGGTTTCACCAACTATCCGCAACCTCAAGGTCACTAAGATGCTAGTTGACGGCGGGGCCGGCTTGAACCTGATCTCCTCCGTGGTACTCCAGAAACTCCAGATCCCTGACGGCGAGCTCGAAGAGACCGGCACGTTCCAAGGAATCAATCCGGGAAGGAGCAAGCCGAAGGGAAAGATCACGTTGCTGGTGACATTTGGCAGCGACTTGAACTTCAGGACTGAGAGGGTCACTTTTGACGTTGCTGACTTTCCATTGCCTTATAATGGGATACTCGGCCGTCCAGCACTCACCAAATTCATGGCAGCCTCCCACTATGCATACAACATACTGAAGATGCCAGGCCCGTTAAGTGTCATCTCTGTCCCTGGCGACAAGAAGGATGCTCTTATCTGCGCCGACAAGATCTACCGGGAAGCAGCAGCCGCAACAAATCGCAAGTCACTTGCCGTTGAAGCTCCCGGGGAGAAGAAGAAGACCAAGTCCGGCAAGAGTTCTGATGCCCACTCCGGCAAGCGCACCTCTTCGGAGTGCTGCGCTACCGTCGAGGACGCACCATCGAGCTCCACCGGCAAGTGTAAGAAGACAATGGTAGCTCCACTTGAGACCAAGAAGGTCTCCGCCAAGGAGGATGGCACTGGTGGTACCTTCACCATCAGCGCCACTCTCGACCCTAAATAGGAAAACGCGCTCGTTGCTTTCCTGCGGGCGAACGTCGACGTATTTGCATGGCAACCGTCTGACATCCCCGGTGTTCCCAAAAAGTAATCGAGCACCATCTTGCCGTTTGTCCTCATGCGCGGCCCGTCAAGCAGAAAGTCAGGAAACAGGCAGTGGAGCGCCAAGAATTCATTGCAGAAGAAATCAAGAAATTGGAAGCAGCAGGCCTTGTCAGAGGAGTGCTCCATCCTACGTGGTTGGCCAATCCTGTAGTCATGCGCAAGGCAAACGGGAAATGGAGGCTTTGTATCGACTTTACCGATGTCAATAAAGCTTGTCCCAAAGACCCATTTCCCTTGCCGCGCATCGACCAGATTGTTGACTCCACGGCCGGATGTGACTTGCTTTCATTTCTTGATGCATACTCAGGATACCATCAGATCTTCATGGCAGAAGGGGATGAGGAGAAGACCGGATTCATCACCCCATGTGGCACTTACTGTTTCGTATGGATGCCTTTTGGTTTAAAGAATGCTGGTTCAACATTTGCAAGGGTTGTCCACGACGCTTTTGAGCCGCAAATACACAGAAATGTGGAAGCCTACATGGATGACATAGTGGTCAAGAGCAAGGACAAGGCAACTCTGATCCAAGATTTAGACGAAACCTTTGCAAGTCTGCGCAAGATCAACCTCAAGCTTAACCCCGAGAAGTGCGTGTTTGGAGTCCCCTCCGGCAAGCTTCTCGGGTTCTTCGTGTCTCAGCGGGGAATTGAAGCCAATCCCGACAAGATCAAGGCCATTGAGCAGATTGAAGCACCAAAGCGCGTCAAGGATGTACGAAGACTTGCCGGTTGCGTGGCTGCTCTCAGCAGGTTTATCTCTAGGTCTGCTGAGCGCGCCCTGCCGTTTTTCAAAATATTGAAAAAGGCAGGTCCAATGAAATGGACTCCGGAAGCGGAGGCTGCGCTGCAAGACTTAAAGAGATACCTGTCCTCCACTCCAACACTTGTCGCACCTAAGCCATAAGAGAAGTTGCTGTTGTATATAGCGGCAACCAATCAAGTGGTTAGTGCTGCGTTAGTAGCGGAGAGGGAGGCGGATGATGAGCCAGAAACCACGGCAAATGCATCCAGCGACAAGCAGGGGACTTCACCCACAAGCTCTGGTCCCAACAAAGATGGATTCGCGCAGGCACGTGACAAGATGCAGAAAAGAATGGTGCAGCGCCCAGTTTACTTTGTCAGTTCCCTTCTGCAGGGGGCTAGGTCAAGGTATTCTGGTGTGCAGAAATTGCTTTTCGGCCTTCTCATGGCCTCGAGAAAGCTGCGCCATTACTTCCAAGCACATGAGATCACAGTCGTCACTCGTTTTCCGCTGAAGAGGATACTGCAAAATCCAGAAGCAACAGGCAGGATTGTTGAGTGGGCACTGGAACTGTCAAGCTTTGGCCTCAAGTTTGAGAGCACTTCAACTATCCAAAGCAGAGCATTGGCAGAGTTCATAGCAGAGTGGACGCCAACACAAGATGAAGAAGTTCCAGAAACGAGCATTCCCGTCAAGGAAGCAAGCAAAGAGTGGCTGATGTACTTTGATGGTGCTTTCTCGCTGCAAGACGCCGGTGCGGGCGTGCTACTTGTTGCACCCACCGGAGAGCACCTCAAGTACGTAGTCCAGATGCACTTTCCCAAGGAGCAAGCAACGAACAATACTGCAGAGTATGAAGGTTTGCTTGCCGGTCTCAGGATCACAGCAGACCTTGGAATCAAGAAGCTCATTGTCAGGGGTGACTCACAGCTTGTCGTCCGCCAAGTGAACAAGAATTATCAGAGTCCGTTGATGGAAACCTACGTTGATGAAGTGAGAAAGCTAGAAGAGCACTTCGACAGCCTACAGATGGAACATGTTCCAAGAGCTCAGAACGACATTGCCGATGGCCTGTCAAAGTGCGCCGCGCTTAAGTTACCTGTAGAACCAGGGATCTTTGTGCTCAAGCTGACTCAACCATCTGTAACGCCATCAACTGGACAGAGCAAGAATAGGAAGTTGATTTCTGGTGACTATTTTCCGGCAGAGCTCCCCGAAGCCCCTGCCAAGAAGGTCCTCAAAATCAACACCAAGGGTGCTAAGGGAGCAGTCTGCTCCGGCAGGCCCTAGGGTCTGTTCCGTTGAAGCAGATGCTCCCGACAAGTTTTGATCCGGCAAGCTTGCCGGGGAACATCAAGCTCCGGCTGAGCCGCAGGTTCTCGCCGTAGAAGCGGGTGCTCCCGCAGCAGGAGATGTGCCTTTAGTCCTTGTTGTCGAGCCGCAAGCTCCAGCATGGGCACAAAAGATTGTCCGTTTCCTTCAGACAGGAGAACTTCCCGAAGAACAAGAAGAAGCGGAAAAAGTAGCCCAGCAGTCAAGTATGTACAAGTTTGTCGACAACACACTATACAGAAAAAGGCTCAACGGTGTGAAATTGAAGTGTATTCATCGGGAAGATGGACAAAAGCTGTTGGCAGAGATACATGGAGGCATATGTGGTCACCACATTGGCGCAGGAGCACTTGCCGGCAAAGCGTTCCGGCAAGGTTTCTTTTGGCCGACAGCCCTCCAGGATGCAACTGCACAAGTAACCAAGTGTGAAGTGTGCCAGTTCCATTCCAAGCAGATACACCAGCCAGCTCAAGCTCTCCAGATGATCCTTTTATCCTAGCCATTTTCGGTCTAGGGGCTCGATATCCTCGGCCCTTTTCCCCGAGCTGTCGGGGGCTTTGAGTACTTGTACGTTGCAATCGACAAGTTCACAAAGTGGCCGGAAGTGGAACCAGTGAGGAAGGTGACAGCACAGTCAGCAGTCAAGTTCTTCAGGTCGATTGTTTGTCGTTTCGGGATCCCTAACGGGATCATCACCGACAACGGCACACAATTCATGAGCCGCACCTTCATGCAGTACGTCCAAGATCTTGGCGCCAAGGTCTGCTTCGCTTCTGTTGCTCATCCAAGAAGCAACGGTCAAGCGGAGAGGGCAAATGCTGAAGTGCTGCGCGGACTCAAGACCAGGACTTTCGACAGGCTGCACAGGTGCGGAAAGAACTGGATTGAGGAGCTGCCGGTGGTTCTTTGGTCGATCAGGACGACACCAAATCAAGCCACTGGCCAGACACCTTTCGCTCTAGTCTATGGAGCAGAGGCAGTTCTCCCCACGGAACTCGTATACGGGTCACCTCGAGTGCTTGCTTATGATGAGCTCGAGCAAGAGCAGTTGCGACAAGATGACGCGCTGCTCCTTGAGGAGGACCGTCTTTAGGCTGCTGTACGAGCTGCTCGATACCAGCAAGCTTTGCGCCGCTACCATAGCCGCAAAGTTAATGCCAGAAGTCTCGAGGAAGGCGACCTTGTTCTTCGGTGCATTCAGTCCGCCAAGAATTCCAACAAGTTGACGCCGAAGTGGGAATGCCCTTACCGGGTGAAACGAGTCACTAGGCCTGGCGCTGTCCGCCTTGAGACCAAAGATGGCATTCCGGTGAGCAACTCCTGGAACATTGAGCATCTTCGTAAGTTTTACCCGTAAGGCACGGTTGCCGGAACCTGTTCTGGCAACCACCTTTTGTACAAGTCTTGCCGATGTTGCATGTAATCCTTTGTACAAAGCTGGGCGCAGAACCCGTGCATAAGTAAACCTCATGTGCTCCGCACATCTTGTCAATTTCATGCTTTCTACTATCTTTGCATGCGTTATCTGACACTTTGTGCAGCGCCTACCCCCGGTAAGCAATAACGAGCCGTAAGGCTCCATATGTTTATTTTCTCTTCTTTCTTTTTCTCAAAAAGGAAAGGAAGGTTCCCTCACACACAAGTTTGCCGGGGGGAAAGGAGAAGATAATGGTGTGGACTAGGCATCGTTCAAGGAAGTTTCGCCTTACCGGAAAGCAAACGACAAAAAAGCTAAGTTGCCAAAGTTTGAGCAATCAGTTTTAAATTTTTAAGTTATCTTCCTCGAACGGCCATACTTTGTATGGAAAACCTGTGCGCAGAGGAACCAACTCGTAGCTAGTTGTGCCCTTACTTTGTTTCGAGTCCGCTCAACAACTTAAGTGAGCTGCGACTAGTTGCGACAAGGTTTCTTGTCGGAAGCGGCACCACCAGCAGGCTGCTGATGTCCCGCACTCAGCGCTCGCGGCTAAGGTGCCTGCGCCGACAAGTTCCCTAAAAGCGTAGGGCAAAAACATACAAAGGAAGGAATCAAGTAAAGGAAATAACACAGCAATCTCTACCCAAAATAGAGTTATATTACAAGATAGCTTGTCGCAGCTCTAACAGATTGTTCTTATAACATGACCAACAGCGACAAGAAAAAGAGAAAACGGGCGGCCTAATCTACGCGATCGCCCTCAACTCTCTTGATCTCGCTCACCTTGTCCACAATGGGTGCGACAAGGGCCTTGAGCGCTTCCAGATCAGCATCCGGCGACAGGGACCTGAGGATGTTGGTGAGGTTGAGGCCTGGGTTGCGGAAGGCCACCTTCACCAGCACCTTTTGAAGAACTCCCGCACAGATCTTGCGCGACTCGTCGGCCAGTGTCACATCCCTAGTCTGGTATGACCTAGACTAGCCAGTCAGTTGTGCATCATATTTAAATTTCATTTAAATTTGAAATGAGGATTGGTGGAACCCTCAGAATCATTTTTGAAAATGACCCAAATAAAAACTTCTCCAAAAGGGTCCAAGAAAATGCTCATGTTGCCCTCTGAAAATATTGGACAGAGATAAAAATCAAAACAATATTTTTAGGAGCTCATGGACATTTATTTTGGCCATTTGGATTAATTCGATAATTATTTGCTTTGGAAATATATTTCTATATATATGAAATATGGTCCAAAAATTATGCCAATTATAAAAGAGCTCTGGAATAATACCATTAGCCCCTACAAAAATTGGCATAATAAAATTAAATGATTTAATATATTTATTAAATCAAACAAATGTCAGAAAAAAATAGAAAAGGGAATTAAAAACAGGAAAACCTCACCTGTGCTTACCTGGGGCTCTCCCCTGCGCAGCCCAGCAGCAGCAGGCCGGCCCAGCCAGGAGGTGGCCCAGCCCACCTGGCTCCCCTCCTCTGTCGTCTTCCTTCCCGACAGGGGAACGGAGTGTGGCCGGCGCGCGCGCGCGCCACCGCGCCACGCCTCCTCCCTCCCTGCCTGCCTGTCCTCCCCTCGCCGCTCTGGATGGACCGCACATCGCCACGCAGCCGCCCCGGTCCTTTTTCCCCTCCCTCTCGCTCTCCCTCCTCCCTGGTTCTCTCTTCCCCGAGCGCACCCGAGCGCAGCCGCCGCCATCGCTCGCCGTTGCCATAGCCACCGCCTCCCCCTCGCCTCCCCGTCGTCCCCAGGAGCTCCGCCTCGTCGCCAGCTACCTCCTCGCCGAGCCACGCAAGCTGGAGTGCCCCGTGGAGCCGTCGCCGTTGCCAAATTCGACTCCGGCCGCCGTGGACCATCGCCGGCGATTCGGGAGCTACCGGGCATCCCCGACCTCGCCCTCGCGCTCGCTAGTTCCGCGGTGAGCCCCCGCACCGAACCCCCTCCTCCCCGTGTCCGTTTGCCCCGTCTAGCTAGCTCGCCACCGCGCCCGTAGGCCCCTCGCCGCCGGCCATGGCGCCACGGTGGCACGAGCCCAAGCCGGTCCCTTCCGCGCGCGTCCCCGTGTTCCTGGTGACGCCAGGAGCCCGTAGGAACCCTCCGTCTCCACTGCCGTGCAACACAACGCCGCGGCCGCAAGTTGCCGAACTCCGGCCGCCGCCCTGAGCTCTACTCCGGCGAGCTCCGCCGCCCCCGCAGCCTTCCGCGTGTTCCACTGGATGCGCGTGAGTGCGGGCTTCGCGTGGGTGGTCTCCGCCGCCCGAATGGTCGCCGGAACGGCGATCCCGAGCCCCTCCGCCGCGCTCGGCCTCGCCGGCGGCTAAACGCCG
>NC_041381.1:450215529-450222118 GCF_002162155.2 Triticum dicoccoides | reverse complement strand
GTTTCTGGTAGTCGTAGAACAGGATAGCCACAGAGTCAAAGCTGGCTTGCTGCAACTAAACCCCACATTACCCTCTTGATGCAAATGCATGTATGATAGGATCTGATGTAAGTCTTGCTGAGTACCTTTGTACTCATGTTGCTTTATTTATGTTTTTGCAGCGGAGACTTCGGTCTTACTAGGGTTCTCAGGGACTTCGACTAGTAGCTAGTACCTCAGCTACGATCTTGATCGGATGTTGTAGATAGTCAGGCTCTTCAGCCTTTTTCATTTGTAGATGTCTGTACCCAGACATGTAATGCTTCCGCTTGTTGCTTGTATGCTCTGTATGACGGGTCTTGTGACCCCTGTTTGCAATAAATGCTATGACGGCTCTTCTGAGCCTTTATCTATATGAGTTGTTGAGTTATGCTGTGATGCCATGTTGTACAGCACATACTTGCATGTTATGCCTACGTGTAATGTGTATGGCTATGTGTGGGATCTGACTATCTAGTTGTTTATCCTTAGTAGCCTCTCTTACCGGGAAATGTCTCCTAGTGCTTCCACTGAGCCCTGGTAGCTTGCTACTGCTCCGGAACACTTAGGCTGGCCGGCATGTGTCCTTCTTCGATCCTGTGTCTGTCCCTTCGGGGAAATGTCACGCGATGAATACCGGAGTCCTGCTAGCCCGCTACAGCCCGGTTCACCGGAGTCCTGTTAGCCCAGTGCTACAGCCTGGATTCACTCGCTGATGACCGACACGTTCGATGCTGGGTCATGGATGCCTGTCCCTGTAAGTTAGTGCCACTTTGGGTTTACGACTAGCCATGTCAGCCCGGGCTCTTTATCATATGGATGCTAGCGACACCATCATATACGTGTGCCAAAAGGCGCAAACGGTCCCGGGCAAAGGTAAGGCGACACCCGTGGGGATACCGTGCGTGAGGCCGCAAAGTGATATGAGGTGTTACATGCTAGATCGATGTGGCTTTGAGTCGGGGTCCTGACAGCTTTGGTATCAGAGCCTGACTGCCTGTAGGATTACCAAGCCAACCGGTCGAAGTTGAGTCTAGAAATTCTTGAGTTATGTAAGGGAATTGATTGTGGGTTGGAACGTAAGGCTCTTTTTACCCCTTTACCTCATGACCTTCTGATCTGAGTCATCCTATCCTTCCGACGGGGTTAAGGAACTAAGCTTCTCTTCCGTCTATCAGGATCACGTGTTACTACTCCGTAGTTCCATAGGACTGGTTGATCAGAGTCATACAGAGTTTAGTATTTCCGGTGTAGTCTGTTTGGTATGATCTCAGAACCTTGAGTAATGCTGATGAGTATGTTACCACCCCATTTTTAGTAGGATGTCTCATTCTGAGCATTTTACTGCCGTTATGCTGCCAGAATTTCCCTAGGAGTTCGAGTGATACTAATCCCTTGTCCTACATTCTACAGTCCATAGTTGATGCTGATTCCGTCGCTGGTTTCGTTTCACCAGGATGTCATCAAGTTCTGTTGTTCGTAGCCAGAACCACGGAGATGGTAGGGATGAGGATCCTCCCGACCAGCCTTCGTTGACAGAGTTCATGCTAGAGATGGAGAGGAACAAGCGTGAGTCTAACCGTTTGTTGGCACGTATCGAGGAGAACACCGCTCATCAGTTCAAAGGGTCTGCTACCATTCATGACTTCATTCGTTTGCACCCACCTACCTTTCATCATTCCATCGAGCCACTCGATGCAGATGACTGGTTCCATAGCATCACTCATAAGCTGCTTTCCGCGAGCGTAGCTGAAGATGATAAGGTCACCTATGCTGCATACCACCTGGAAGGTCCTGCTAGTCTTTGGTGGCAGAACTATGAGGCTATGCTTCCAGCTGGCCAGATTCCTACCTGGAGGGATTTCACTGAGGCTTTTCGCGAGCATCACATTCCTGAGGCCCTCCTTGATCGCAAGAGAGAAGAGTTCTGTAGTTTCACCCAGGGTAAGATGGCTATTGATGCCTTTAGTAGAGAGTTTGAGAACCTCGCCCGTTATGCCACAGAAGAGGTGTCCACGGACGCCAAGAAGTAGGCTAGGTTCCGGAAGGGTCTCAACCCCAAGTTGCGTCGTGATCTCCACCTGCATCATTGTGATACATTCCAAGCCCTTGTGAACAAGGCCATTAATGCAGAGACAGCTCAGCTCACTTACGAGGAGTCTCGTAAGCACACTCGTGATTTGGGATCTTCCTCCGGTTCTAGCTCTCAGAAGCGCCGGATTTGGGTTCCAAACTCCGCTCTTCCACCCAAATATGTACCGAGGCCATCTTATGTGGCACCTCATCAAGTTCAGCAGTATGCTCCACCCAGGCCTATTGGTGGACCGCCTTCTAATACAGGTCCACATCCTACCTCCAAGATTTGTTACAAGTGCGGAGAGCCAGGCCACATTGCCCGTAATTGCACTCAGTCCAAAGTTGCTCCACCCCAGCCCGAGAAGTCTATTGGCCATGGTAAGCCATCACGCAAGATGATCAGTGCCAAGTCAGCTCCCACTGAACATGGATGTGTGCGTCACGTCTCAGCTAAAGCCGCTCATGATGATCCAGATGTCGTTCTTGGTACACTCCTTGTCAACTGTCATTCGGCATCGGTTTTGTTCGATACCGGAGCGTCTCATTCCTTCATTTCTGAAAGCTATGCTCGTTTGCACGACATGTCATTTTGTGATATGCCCTCTCCACTACTTATTCAAACTCCTGGATCCAAATGGCAAACTTCTAGGATAAGTTATGGCAATGAAATCCTTGTGGACAGACTTGCATTCCTTGCTTCCTTGATATCTCTCAAGTCTTCGGATATTAACATCATCTTGGGTATGGACTGGATGACAGCTCATCATGCCAAGATTGATTGTTTCACCAGGTCTGTTCAGCTCACACACCCATCTGGCAAGATAGCCATTGTCTCCACTAGAGTTGCCAAGCGTCAGCTCTATTCTCTTAATGCCAGCCCTCTTCCAGACCTTGAAGATATTCCGGTAGTCCGTGACTTTCCGGATGTCTTTCCAGAGGAACTGCCAGGTGTTCCACCTAACAGAGATGTAGAGTTCGTCATAGATCTTATCCCAGGAACAGCTCCAATCTCCCGGAGACCTTACAAGATGGCACCCCTAGAATTAGCCGAGCTTAAGAAACAACTCGATGAGTCCTTGCAAAAGGGTTTCATCCGTCCTAGCTCTTCTCCTTGGGCTTGCCCCGTCCTCTTCGTCAAGAAGAAGGATGGTACGGATCGGATGGTTGTTGATTATCGTCCCGTTAATTTGGTCATGATAAAGAACAAGTATCCGCTCCCCAGGATCAACGACCTGTATGATCAGCTCGCTGGATCCTCACTCTTTTCCAAGATGGATTTAAGGTTAGGCTACCATCAAATCAAGATCAGAAACGGGGACATTCCCAAGACAGCTTTTGTCACTCGTTATGGTCAGTACGAGTACACCGTCATGTCCTTTGGCCTAACCAACGCCCCAGCCACATTCTCCCGCTTGATGAACTCGATCTTCATGGAGTACTTAGATAAGTTCGTCGTGGTTTACCTCGATGATATTCTTATTTACTCGAAGAACGAGGAAGAGCATGCCGAACATCTTAGACTTGTGTTAGAAAAACTCAGAGAGCACCGCCTTTATGCCAAGTTCTCCAAGTGTGAATTTTGGTTGCCAGAAGTGACCTATCTAGGCCACGTAATCTCTGGTAAGGGCATTGCTGTCAATCCCGAGAGAGTTCAGGCTGTTCTCGATTGGACTCCACCTGAGACCGTTAAACAAGTTAGGAGTTTCCTTGGTCTAGCTAGCTATTGTCGCCGCTCTGTTGAAAATTTCTCCAAAGTAGCCAAACCCCTCACGGAACTTCTCAAGAAAGATAAAAAGTTTGAGTGGTCCCCACAGTGTGAACACAGTTTTCAGGAACTGAAAAGACGCCTGACTTCTGCTCCCATACTTGTGCCACCGGATTTCACTAAAGACTTTATTATCTACTGCGACGCCTCACGGCAGGGACTAGGTTGCATTCTTATGCAGGATCGTCATGTGATTGCCTATGCATCTCGACAGTTGCATCCACATGAGGATAATTATCCCACACATGATCTAGAGCTTGCAGCCGTAGTCTATGCACTCAAGACCTGGCGACATTACCTCCTTGGTAAACGTTGCGAGATCTACACCGATCACCAGAGTCTCAAGTATATCTTCACCCAACCAGATTTGAACCTTAGGCAAAGACGTTGGTTGGAGTTAATCACAGATTATGATCTAGGGATTACCTACACCCCAGGCAAGGCCAATGTCATGGCTGATGCTCTAAGCCGTAAATCCTATTGCAACAATCTCATGTTGCAGCAAGGCCAACCACTTCTCCATGAGGAATTCTGTAAGCTTAATCTTCACATTGCTCCTCACGGATTCCTTTCTACCTTGGTGGCGAAACCTACCCTTGTGGATCTTATCATAGAAGCCCAGAAGCATGATACGGGGATTACCCGAATCAAGAGAAACATTAAGAAGGGAGTTGCTGGTAGTTTCTCTATAGATGATTGAGGTGTTGTTTTCTTTGAGAATCGCTTGGTGGTTCCCAAGAAGCAACATCTTCGGCAGTTGATTCTTAAGGAGGCGCATGAATCTCCTCTCACGATTCATCCCGGTAGTACTAAGATGTATCAGGACCTACGCCAGAGGTTCTGGTGGACTAGGATGAAGAGAGAAATCGCTGAGTTCATTGCTAAATGTGACGTTTGTCGTCGCGTTAAGGCAGAGCATCAAAGACCTGCTGGCACCCTTCAGCCTTTAGCTATTCCTGAATGGAAATGGGATAAAGTTGGTATGGACTTCATCACCGGCTTTCCCAGGACCAAGAAAGGGAATAACGCTATCTTCGTAGTCGTTGATCGTCTCTCCAAAGTGGCTCACTTCCTTCCTGTTCGAGAGAGTATCACTGCTAGTCAGCTTGCCGACTTATATATTTCTCGAATAGTGTCACTTCATGGTGTTCCACTAGAGATCAATTCAGACCGTGGCAGTCTTTTCACTTCTCATTTCTGGGAGAGTTTCCAAACTGCCATGGGAACCCATCTTTCTTTCAGTACCGCTTTCCACCCTCAATCAAGTGGTCAGGTGGAACGGGTCAATCAAATTCTCGAAGACATGCTCAGAGCTTGCGTTATCTCATTCGGTATGGATTGGGAGAAATGTCTTCCTTTCGCCGAGTTCACTTATAACAATAGCTATCAATCCAGCCTCAAGAAAGCTCCTTTTGAGGTTCTCTATGGACGAAGATGTCGAACACCTTTGAACTGGTCAGAAACCGGTGAAAGACAATTCTTTGGACCGGACATGATCCAGGAGGCAGAAGAGCAAGTTCGCATCATTCGTGAGAATTTGAAAACAGCCCAGTCTCGTCAGAAAAGCCAGTACGATCGTCATCATAAGGATATGACTTATGAAATTGGCGACCAAGCTTACCTTCGGGTTACTCCTTTGAAGGGTACCCATCGTTTCGGTATCAAGGGCAAGTTGGCTCCTCGTTACATTGGTCCCTTTCGCATTCTCGCTAAACGAGGAGAGGTTTCCTACCAATTGGAACTACCCCCACATCTTTCTCGAGTTCATGATGTCTTCCACGTCTCTCAACTCAGGCGTTGCTTCTCGGATCCTATCCGTGGAGTGGACCACGAAACGCTCGATCTCCAAGATAACCTCACCTACCGAGAGTACCCGGTTCGCATTCTTGATCAAGCAGAGCGTGTTACCCGACGTCAGAACATCAAGTTTCTCAAAGTTCAGTGGTCTCATCATTCCGAGAGAGAGGCTACTTGGGAGCGAGAAGATCGTCTTCGACTGGAGTACCCCGCTTTCTTTCCGTCGACCCCTGAATCTCGGGACGAGATTCTTTCAAGTGGGGGCGAGTTGTCACATCCCTAGTCTGGTATGACCTAGACTAGCCAGTCAGTTGTGCATCATATTTAAATTTCATTTAAATTTGAAATGAGGATTGGTGGAACCCTCAGAATCATTTTTGAAAATGACCCAAATAAAAACTTCTCCAAAAGGGTCCAAGAAAATGCTCATGTTGCCCTCTGAAAATATTGGACAGAGATAAAAATCAAAACAATATTTTTAGGGGCTCATGGACATTTATTTTGGCCATTTGGATTAATTCGATAATTATTTGCTTTGGAAATATATTTCTATATATATGAAATATGGTCCAAAAATTATGCCAATTATAAAAGAGCTCTGGAATAATACCATTAGCCCCTACAAAAATTGGCATAATAAAATTAAATGATTTAATATATTTATTAAATCAAACAAATGTCAGAAAAAAATAGAAAAGGGAATTAAAAACAGGAAAACCTCACCTGTGCTTACCTGGGGCTCTCCCCTGCGCAGCCCAGCAGCAGCAGGCCGGCCCAGCCAGGAGGTGGCCCAGCCCACCTGGCTCCCCTCCTCTGTCGTCTTCCTTCCCGACAGGGGAACGGAGTGTGGCCGGCGCGCGCGCGCGCCACCGCGCCACGCCTCCTCCCTCCCTGCCTGCCTGTCCTCCCCTCGCCGCTCTGGATGGACCGCAC
>NC_041381.1:450207850-450214072 GCF_002162155.2 Triticum dicoccoides | reverse complement strand
AGTGGACCCGACCCCCCCTAACCTTTTAATTAAATTAAATTAACCCCTGTTAACCCCCCTGTCACTGACGTGTGGGTCCCACACGTCAGATTTGACCTGGACAGCCGCGTTGACCACTGACGTCGTGCTGACGTCATGCTGACGCAATTATTTATTTCTGGATTTAATTTAAATCAGGAAATTCCAGAAATTGTTTTAAACTTCAAAATTTCATAACAATTGAACCGTAGCTCAGATTGAAATAATTTATATATGAAAAATTATCAGAAAAATGCAATCTTTCCATCTGTACTAGTTTCATGCATGACAAACCAACTTATACATGCTGAATATGGGAAAACACATTAGGGCATATATAAGAGACTTAATTTAGAAATGCATTTGAACCTTTGGTTCAAATGGACTTCAAACCAAATGTTTACTAGATGCATTAGCTCAAACAGCATCACATCTACATGCCATGTTCATGCATCATATTGTTGCATATGATTGTGTATTGATTGCCGGCACCATTCCTTCTCGATAGGTCCTGCTCCGGAGACGCTCCAGAGTACCTGTCTGTGAAGCAGTGCCTCCCTTGTTGTTTTACCAGGCAAGCAAACCCCCTTGTTCATTTCGATAAAACCCTACTCTCTCGCTCCTGCTCTCAGTTATTGCATTAGGACAACAACGATTCATCTGCTACTTTGTGCTGCGGTAGATGAACCCATTCCTCTGCATGACCTGTCATTGCCACAGTAAATAGTTGAAAACCCACTAGCATGTGTAGGAGTTGATTGAAGCCACTGATGTGTTCCTACCATGCTATGCCTGCTATTGCTTAGAGTTGTGTCAGGTCTGATTCATTGGGAATGAATTGGAGTGTTACGATATGTTCTGATGCTGAGAGTTAAGTGTGTGAACACGATTTGGTAAAGGTAGCGGTGAGAGGCCATGTAGGAGTACATGGTGGGTTGTCTCACTGGAACCGTCCTTAAGCACTGAGTTCTGTGTATGTTGTCCAATGACTCGATACTACCACACATTGGGTTCTGGTAACTCGACCCCTCTCGGCTTATTAACCAACTTGGTCTCTGTCCAGGAGTCGCAACTAGTTTCTGGTGTTTGTAGGTAGTGTTAGTAGTCTACCAAGTGGCACCCGGCCAGGTGGGCTTGGGACAGACTAGGCACCAGTGGCACGGTGTACCAAGCGTAGATCCATCCGGCGAGGTGGGCTTGGGAACCCTGCACACATCGTTTGGGGCCGTGAGTGAAACCCCGGCCGGATCTCCTTGCGGATGGAACCCGAATAGGCGATAAACCTGGATTAGAGTCTTGTGTGGTTAGTCAGGTCGTGGCCGACACCCTCGCCAGGCTTCCGCTTGAAGGTTGCCGAGATACATGACGTGTACATGGCGGTAAGTGGCGAGAGCGTGTGTGAAGAAGTACACCCCTGCAGGGTTAACATGATCTATTCGAATAGCCGGGTCCGCGGTTATGGACTTCTTGGATGCTTACATGGTACATAGACAACTTGAAGTGGATCCTATAAAATGCTCAAGACAAGTGTGAGTGCTATGGATGGCCTTCTCGTAGGGAGACGGGGATGAGTCCATAGCAGTGTATTGTGTGGTGATTAGTGGACTCGTGTACGTTGTTTCACCTCCAGAGTTTCTGGTAGTCGTAGAACAGGATAGCCACAGAGTCAAAGCTGGCTTGCTGCAACTAAACCCCACATTACCCTCTTGATGCAAATGCATGTATGATAGGATCTGATGTAAGTCTTGCTGAGTACCTTTGTACTCATGTTGCTTTATTTATGTTTTTGCAGCGGAGACTTCGGTCTTACTAGGGTTCTCAGGGACTTCGACTAGTAGCTAGTACCTCAGCTACGATCTTGATCGGATGTTGTAGATAGTCAGGCTCTTCAGCCTTTTTCATTTGTAGATGTCTGTACCCAGACATGTAATGCTTCCGCTTGTTGCTTGTATGCTCTGTATGACGGGTCTTGTGACCCCTGTTTGCAATAAATGCTATGACGGCTCTTCTGAGCCTTTATCTATATGAGTTGTTGAGTTATGCTGTGATGCCATGTTGTACAGCACATACTTGCATGTTATGCGTACGTGTAATGTGTATGGCTATGTGTGGGATCTGACTATCTAGTTGTTTATCCTTAGTAGCCTCTCTTACCGGGAAATGTCTCCTAGTGCTTCCACTGAGCCCTGGTAGCTTGCTACTGCTCCGGAACACTTAGGCTGGCCGGCATGTGTCCTTCTTCGATCCTGTGTCTGTCCCTTCGGGGAAATGTCACGCGATGAATACCGGAGTCCTGCTAGCCCGCTACAGCCCGGTTCACCGGAGTCCTGTTAGCCCAGTGCTACAGCCTGGATTCACTCGCTGATGACCGACACGTTCGATGCTGGGTCATGGATGCCTGTCCCTGTAAGTTAGTGCCACTTTGGGTTTACGACTAGCCATGTCAGCCCGGGCTCTTTATCATATGGATGCTAGCGACACCATCATATACGTGTGCCAAAAGGCGCAAACGGTCCCGGGCAAAGGTAAGGTGACACCCGTGGGGATACCGTGCGTGAGGCCGCAAAGTGATATGAGGTGTTACATGCTAGATCGATGTGGCTTTGAGTCGGGGTCCTGACAGCCAGCTACCTTGGGATCTTCTCCCGGAGTCGCTGGAGGGCCGTCGCCACGCCTTTGAAGAACAAGCTGAGCTTGGCGCTGGGTTGGAGGTGCTCATCGAAGGAGTACCCGAGATCCTCCATCCCCAGCTGCACCAGCTCCCCGTCGATGGCTACGGCAACATTCACCAGACCCTTGGTCCAGTGCTCCACAGTCTCCCTAAAAGCATTCTGGGCGGCAGCAGCACTCGCCAGCAGCGCCTCGTCGGCCTTGATCTTCTCCTTCAAGGTCACCTCCTGCTCCCTGGCACCGTCCAGCGTCTTGGTCAAAGTGGCCAGCTTCAACTCAAGATCTGCGTTGGAGTCCTTGGCGGCGCTAAGCTCTTTTCTCCTCTCAGCGAGGCGACCCTGCAGCTCGCCATGAGCGGCGGCGTCCTTCTCGCGCTCACGCTTGAGCGCGGCAAGCTCCTCGGTGCTCTCCTTGAGATCGGCCTCCAGCTGCGCCGTCTTCGTCTCCAGCTCCTTCTTGGCAGCCTCGGCAGCTGCGGCAGCATCCTTTGCTTCCTTGAGAGCCCCGCCAATTGCTTGCTCGCACGCGGCAAGCTCCTCCTCGTGGCTGTCAAGGTTGACCTTGCGCTGCGCCAACTCACCTTCCTGCGCAGACAGCTTCTCGGTAGTGAGCCGCTGTTGCTCTTCAACTTCAGCCTTCGCGAGGAGGAAAGCTCTCCGCTCCTCAGCAACCTGCTCCCGCTCCTCTGCCAGGGATCGGAGAGTTTCCTGGCTGAGACCCCGGAGCTCCTCAGCGCGCTTCTCAATGTCCACTCTCGCCCTCGCGACAAGCGCTTCTCGGGATTCCAGCTTGGCTTGTCGGGCGCGGTAGAGCGACAACAGCTTCCGCAGCAGCCGCTCCTCTTCAGGCTCGTCGCTGCTGCTGCTTGGCGCGTCGACCAACGTCAGCCCGGCGGAGGCGAGCACCTCTCCATCCAAAATCTCTACTTCGGCCGGCGCCCTGGAGCTTGACGCCCAGGGGTGCTTGATGAAGATGCCGTCGCTGGCCTTCAAATAGGCGCCGGGCTGGGGCTCTTCGGAGCCTGGCGCTGCAGCAGCGGCGGAGGGATCGACGGTCGGCGCAGCGCCTGGCGCTCCTGCGGCCTCGGGGCCGTCAGTGCAATCGCGGGATCCCTCGCCAGCTTCTGCGGCGGCAGCTTTGGCGGCCTCTTCACCGGCGGTCTCATCAGCGTTGGCTTCCCCTTCAGTGGCAACGGCGTCGTCGGTGTTGCTGCGCGCGTTCTCCTCGCCGGCGACCTCGGTTTCCATTGGATCCGTAGCAGATGGATCTGACGATCGAAGAGGGGAGAAAAGTCAAACAAATATTCAAAAAGAAAATCAGAAGAAGAAGAACCCAAGGGAAGTTTTCAAGCAAGAGGATTACCTGTGCTAGGATTTGCAGTCGTGGTCTCAACCACCGGAGGGTCGCTGGTGCTGTCCCTTGCCGGAGAACTGCCCCTTGCCGGAGAATTCTCCCTTGCCGGAGACCGCTCCCTTGCCGGGGAATCCTCCCTTGGCGGTGTAGTCGAAGCAGATGGCATTTTGGGAGCGGCTTCCGGGCCCTCCTGGTGGGGCTGCTCTGCTCCTACACAAACCAACAGTCAGACATCAGCAAAGAAAGAGCAACCATGCGCGCCTGATAGCAGGAAGTAAACTATGTACTTACGCTGGGGGCTACGCTGGGGGCTGCTTTGCAGAAAAGTTGTCGGGTCCGGCAAGATGGTCTCGGACACGCCCTCTGCTGTCGCGGTGGGTTCGTCCTCGATGACAATCACCGGGACCTTGGCTCTCTTTGCCGCTCTCTGGGCCAGAGTCCTGAAAAGGAATGGGTTCGGAGTAAAGCAAATCAGATACAAGACAAAACAACAAAAATTGAAGAACTACAAGAACAACAAAGAATCTTACTCTTCTTCTTCCTCGTCGGAGCTGAGCGCGGAGAGATCGAAGTCCGGCTCGCCTCCGGTGCGACAAGGCGGAGGAGTAGGTTCCCTTGTCCACTTGGCAGGAGCAGTAGCGGCGGACCGGGAAGACCCCGCTCCAGTTGCCGCAGCGGCATGAGGCACTCCCGCGGCAACGGTGCTTGCCGCGGTAGAGCGTGTCGCGCGGCTCGGCGGCTGTTGACTCGTCTCCCGCCCCGCTACGTCCGCGGCCTTGCGGAGACGCCTTCTTGGCGGAGCTGGGGGCTCCGCCTGCGGCAAGCTGTCTGAAGGTTCGGGCCCGACAAGCTCTCCCTCACCAGGCTCGCTCGACTCAGCTTCAGGCCCGGCAAGCTCTTCCTCGCCGGCAAACTCCTCTCGCTCGACAAGGCTTGCCGCCTCTGCTGCCTCTGCCTCCTCCACGAAGAATCCGAACTCGCCCGCGGCAGCTGCTGCCGCCACCTCTTCCAGCCTAGTGGCGATGCGCTGCATCTTCGCATCGGTGGTGTCGCGGGTGAGGCTCTTCTGTTCGTCGGAGCGGACTGGCACTTCTACCAAGCCGTCAAAGAAATCCCGCACGATGTCGTCCGCAGGCTCTTGCCAGGTTGGAACAATTCCATGTGAATCGCACAGCGGCATCATTGCGCGGATGCGGTCGAGCGAGGAGTTGTTGCACAACGGAACGACACCCCTCGGCAACATGAATGGATGTTGAGGATCGTGCTTGAACAGTTCCAGGAGCATCGCGTCCAGCTCCAGGACAGTGAAGTTGAAGTTGAGGCCCGGGCGCAGCCTCATGATATCCGCCGAGTTTTGGAACTCCCAGGCGGGTCTCCTCCTCTCCTGCAGGGGGGCGATGCGGCGGCGAAGGAAATCTGCGCCAACGGCGCCTACGGTGAGCCCGGCAAGCCTGAGGCGTAAGATCCGGATGACGGCAATCTTCAGCCTATCGTCTTCCGGGGCCACGTTGCTCCAATTGTTGCCGCGCGCTATTGGGGTTTGTCGCAGGGCGGTAAATGGCTGCGGGTTCTCCTCGACAATCCAGCACCACTCTGCTCTCCATTCCTCCGACTTGCTACGGAGCTCTCCCTCCAGATAAGGTTCCTTCTTGCCGACTCTCGAGATCCAGGCGATTCCGCCGGATAAAGGCTCTCCTCTCTCGACTCGGGGCATAAAGAAGTGGCGAAAAAGAGCTACGTTTGGATGGACTCCGACAAAGTTTTCGCAGAGATGTGCGAAAACTGCCATGGTCAGAACGACGTTGGGGGTGAAGTCAAGGAGGCGGAACCCGTAGGTGTTCATGATGTCACAGAAAAATTCAGAGAAGGGCGGGCAGAGCCCGCAGTAGAAGAACAGCGCAAAGAAGGGGTATCCGTTCGGAGCCAGTTCCGAAGCAGCAGCCGGGAGTACCTTCGTGCGCGGATGCGCTCGCGTCTCCGTCGACCAGAAGAGGTAGTATTACTCCCTCAGCTCCTTCGCGGCAAGCTGAGGGGGGAAGATGGCCCGCTCCTTTCGCAGCGCCGCGAGCCGCTGCGCCTCGACCGATTTCACGCCCTTCCCCTTGTCGGCTTTCGGAGCCATGGCGGAGGTGGTGGGGGAGATCGACGACGTTGGTGGTGCTGGTGGCAATGGGGGGCGGC
>NC_041381.1:450192760-450207468 GCF_002162155.2 Triticum dicoccoides | reverse complement strand
GCTGCTCTCTTTCGGCTTTGAGAAGAAGGGGGGGGGGGGAGCGGCGGAGATTTCCGAGATTGGAGTAGCAACCGGCGAGATGGGCGAACTGCCCCTGTTTCCCCTGCTTATAAAGAGGGAGGGTGCGGGTGTTCCGTTATTTCGAATAAAGAAACAACCCATGATCTCTCCCACGACGCCGCATTCAACGCGTGCCATTCGGGGAGGGCGCGGTGGATACGGAGTAAGATACGGCATAACCCAGGCCGCGCGTGCCCGTGCCCTGTTTTGGGCCTGGCCCAACAGCGCTCGGCACCGTGTGTGGCCCAGGCCCGGGGGCTCCCGTCGGTGTACTAGAGTAGGGGTACCCTAGTATCCCGAACTTGTGCACGGGCAATTGCAGCACCCCGCGGCAAGGCTTGCCTGGTGACCGCCAAGGTCCTCCGTGGATCCTTTGGAGCCATTCAAGAACAAAGTATTCAAGCCAAGGAGATAAGGCCCCGGCAAGAGGAGCTTGCTGGGAAGGCCAACCAAGGCATCTCAAGGAACTTGCCGCGTCGCGCCACGCGTCCCGGCAAGGCTCGGTGAGCGACAAGCTTCCGGACGCGACAAGACAATGACCGCGGCAAGGCGCTTGCCGCGGCAAACTACCACTCTGTACCCGCGCTCCAGCGCATCCACCAACGTGTCGCCCTGGGGCTTTTCTAGGCGCGCGTGGCAAGAGGCTGTGCAGCCAGCGATGCGTGGTGGCAAGCGACGCTGACAAGACTGCCATCGTGGCGAGCGGTGGCGTCCCTGACGGTCCTTTTTGCACTATTCGGGCGACGCAGACGGGCATTTAATGCCTTTGTCCCCTGCCATCAGGGTTAGGTAGGATACACTGTACAAGTAGTTGTACCAACCGCAATCCCTTTTCCATTTTTACCCTTGTCTGCGTTGCCACCTGTCGGTGACCCCTTGAGCATATAAAAGGAGGCCCATGCACAACGTGGAGGGGGGTTCGGTTCGAAACCAGAAAACACTCTCGCTC
Source organism: Triticum dicoccoides (assembly GCF_002162155.2). Lineage (NCBI taxonomy): Eukaryota > Viridiplantae > Streptophyta > Magnoliopsida > Poales > Poaceae > Triticum > Triticum dicoccoides. Next base: position 450,206,459 of record NC_041381.1, on the reverse strand, counting down.
GGTCTCGTTAGTAGCTCGTGTGTACTGTAGCACTCAGCGCCCCCGAGCAAGAACTCAATACAATCAGACAAGTAGCAGTAGGAGTGTTATCTCTCCGGAGAGCTCCGAAGCTGGGTAAACTGCTCGTGTGTTTCGCCTCAATCTGCTCTTCGTGCTATCTCCGCCCCCCGCCGAACCAAAAGGGGCTCGGTCCGCCGGTCCCATAGGTGTTCGTGGATTAGCTTCCCCGACAATGACAATATACTTTAACTGAGATGTGAGAAAACATAAACCATTATGTTGTCTTCCTTGTCCAACATCAACTCTTTAGCATGTTATACTTTAATGAGTGCTCAATATTATAAAAGATGTCTAGGATAGTATATTTATATGTGAAATCTCTCTTCCTTCAATATTCTTTCATGAATTGTTCAAATAACCAATACAATCTTTGCTAACCTTCAATAAATTTACAACCTCTACTTCTTAGATGTGAAGTCATTACTCCCCATGGGATAATGAAACATATATAAATTTGGATTTAGGACATTCAACTCATTCAACCATTTACTCATAGGATATAAGTGAAGCACACGAGTAAATGACAAACTACTCCAAAAAAATATAAGTGAAGATCAATGAGTAGCTAAATAATTATGTAACTATGTGAAGACTCTCTCTCATTTAAGAATTTCAGATCTTGGTATTTTATTCAAATATCAAGCAAAACAAAATAAAATGACATTGCAAGGATTGCACAACTCATGTGAAGAAGCAAAAACTTAGGTTCAACCGATACTAACCGATAGTTATTGAAGAAGAAAGGTGGGATGCCTAACGGGGCATCCCCAAGCTTAGATACTTGAGACTTCTTGAAATATTATCTTGGAGTGCCTTAGGCATCCCCAAGCTTGAACTTTTGTGTCTCCTTAATTCCTCTCATATCATGGTTTCTCTTTTTATCAAAAGCTTCATCCACACCAAACTCAACAAGAACTCGTGAGATAGGTTAGTATAAACCAATGCAAAACCTTATCATTTTCTACTGTAACAAATCAATAAAATTATTATTCAACATTGCATACCAAATGCCTCTGCATATTTAACACTCCTATCCTCAAATAGAATCATTAAACAAGAAAACATATGCAAACAATGCAAACATAACAGCAATCTGCCAAAACAGTATAGTCTGTAAAGAATTGAAGATTAATCATACTTCCCTAAGTCCAAAAATTATGAGAAAAATACTACGCTGTAGAAGTTTTATCAGAGCTCATTATGCAAAAAGTTTCAATATTATATCATTCTCTGACTTTTCTAGGGAATTTTTGCAACAGTGGTATACTTTCTGTTTTCAAACAGCACCATGTATACTAGCAAAATAAGCATGGTAAATGCTATCCTTGACATTTTTATTGAAAATAAAGATGCAAAACATTATTCTAAATAACATAAAGCAAATACTAACAAAATAAAATGACGCTCCAAGCAAAACACATATCATGTGGTGAATAAAAATAGAGCTCCAAGTAAAGTTACCGATAGACGAAGACGAAAGAGGGGATGCCTTCCAGGGCATCCCCAAGCTTAGGCTCTTGGTTGTCCTTGAATGTTACCTTGGTGTTCCTTGGGTATCCCCAAGCTTAGGCTCTTGCCACTCTTTATTCCATAGTCCATCGAATCTTTACCCAAAACTTGAAAACTTCACAACACAAAACTCAACAGAAAACTCGTAAGCTCCGTTAATAAGAAAATAAACCACCACTTACGTACTGTTGTGAACTCATTCTAAATTCATATTTGTGTAATATCTCATGTATTCCAACTTCTCTATGGTTCATACCCTCCGATACTACTCATAGATTCATCAAAATAAGCAAACAACATATAGAAAACATAATCTATCAAAAACAGAACAATATGTAGTAATCTGTATCAAACGTATACTTATGGAACTCCAAAAATCCTACAACATTAGGAAGTCCTAAGCAATTTGGTTACCAATCCATAGTAAAAATAATCAGATCAAAATAATGTTTCTGAGAGTTATCAAAACTAATTTACTGGGTGCAAAAGTTTCTCATTTTCAGCAGGATCAACACAACTATCACCGCAAGCTATCCTAAAGGTCTTACTTGGCACTTTATTGAAACAAAAGCTATAAAACATGGTTAATACATTAGCATAATCATGTGAACACACAAAAAGAGTAAGGGTAAATATTGGGTTGTCTCCCAACAAGCGCTTTTCTTTAATGCCTTTTCTAGCTAGGCATGATGACGACAATGATGCTCACATAAAAGATAAGAATTGAAACATAACGAGAGCATCATGAAGCATATGACTAGCACATTTAAATCTAACCCACTTCCTATGCATAGGGATTTTGTGAGCAAACAACCTATGGGAACAAGAATCAACTAGCATAGGAAGGCAAAACAAGCATAACTTTAAAACTTTAAGCACATAGAGAGGAAACTTGATATTATGGCAATTCCTACAAGCATATATTCCTCCCTCATAATAATTTCAGTAGCATCATGAATGAATTCAACAATATAAACAGCACCTAAAGCATTCTTTTCATGATCTACTTGCATAGAAATTTTATTACTCTCCACATAAGCAAAATTCTTCTTATTCGGAATAGTGGAGTATCATAAGAGACTTGAATACTATAAATTGTTTCCACCTTAAAAGAGTAATGTTCAGAAAAAGGGTAATCATAATCATGACAAGTTTTATAAATATCATCATCACTACTTTTTATAGCATAAGTTTCATCACAATAATCATCATAGGTAAGAGGCATGCTATCAACATAACAACTTTGCATATCAAAACTTGGGATGCTAAAAATATCATCTTTATTAAACATAGCATCCCCAAGCTTGGGACAAACATTAATTGCAGCAAATATATTCTCAAATATGTCATCCTCATCAAACATAGCTTCCCCAAGCTTGGGCCTTTTCATATCATAAGCATAGTCACTCTCATCATTAATAGTATGGATAGCACCAATAGTATAGCAATTATCATCATCACAATGAGTAGTAGGAGAAACATCATTTGGAGGGATACCTTTTTACCTTTGTTGCTCCTTCTTTTCTTTTTCTTCTTCACATTATGTGTGGGTTCAACCTTCTTCTTTGAGCTCCTTATTAATGAGATTGGTTGAATAGAAAGCTCCTCCTCATCACCTGATTCATCATAAGAAATAATAGGAGGATATTGAAAAGCCTCTTCCCTTTCATTAGTATTCTCTTCATCTTCTATTTGCTTTCTTTTCATTAGGTAATTGGCAATATAAGGACTTTCAATGCAATTCACCGCACAATACATATAAATCTCCTTTAGATCAAAATCAAAGAGTTTCTCAAGGACAAATTCTGGAAGATTCTTAGTTAAACGTTTCATTTCTTCATAACGCAAAAGAAAACTAAGTTCATTATAATGTGCAAGGGGAATCAAATCATCACAATTTTTGGACACAATTCGATCATGAAATAATTTTCATCAGAGATGTAAATGACCATGTTCATTGCAAAGTTCACAAGTACGGCAAAGGAAATGTGAGTTTTCAGCATTCTTATCTAGCCTTTCTTGCAACAGTTTAGTTTCTAAATGCTTATGCCTCTTGAAATATCTATCTTCTATATTTGGTGTGTTCATGCAAACCCAATGTACTCCACAAAAATCGACATGTTTATAGGAGACATTTTCATCATTACTAGTGCAATCATCATTAAAAGTGCAATCATCATTAGTAGTATGGATATTCAAAGAGTTCATACTAACAACATTGCAACCATGCTCATCATTCAAATATTTAGTACCAAGCATTTTAATGCATTCTTCTTCTGGCACTTGAACACAATTTTCCTTTTCATCATACTTATGAAAGATATTAAAAGGATGAAGCGTATGAGGCAAACTCAATTCCATTTTTTTGTAGTTTTATTTTATAGACTAAACTAGTGATAAAATAAGAAACAAAACGATTTGATTGCAAGATCTAAAGATATACCTTCAAGCACTCACCTCCCCGACAACGGCGCCAGAAAAGAGCTTGATGTCTACTACACAACCTTCTTCTTGTAGACATTGTTGGGCCTCCAAGTGCAGAGGTTTGTAGGATAGTAGCAAATTTCCCTCAAGTGATGACCTAAGGTTTATCAATCCGTGGGAGGCGTAGGATGAAGATGGTCTCTCTCAAACAACCTTGCAACCAAATAACAAAGAGTCTCTTGTGTCCCCAACACACCCAATACAATGGTAGATTGTATAGGTGCACTAGTTCGATGGAGAGATAGTGATACAAGTGCAATATGGATGGTAGATATAGGTTTTTGTAATCTGAAAATATAAAAACAGCAAGGTAACTAATGATAAAAGTGAGCGTAAACGGTATTGCAATGGTAGGAAACAAGGCATAGGATTCATACTTTCACTAGTGCAAGTTCTCTCAACAACAATAACATAAGCGAATCATATAACTATCCATGCAACAAAGAGTCACTCCAAAGTCACTAATAGCAGAGAACAAATGAAGAGATTATGGTAGGGTACAAAACCACCTCAAAGTAATCCTTTCTGTTCTATCTATTCAAGAGTTCGTAGTAAAATAACATGAAGCTATTCTTTCCGTTCAATATATCATAGAGTTCGTACTAGAATAACACCTTAATACACAGATCAACTGTAACACCCACGATGCGGCTATATCTCCCACGTGTCGAAGCACGACTTAGAGGCATAACCGCATTGTGGTTTTGTCGCAAGAAGGGTCATCTTCACACAATCCCATGTAATGAACAAGAATGGGATAAAGAGTTGGCTTACAATCGCCACTTCACACAATGAACATATAATAAATCATACATCATTCAGAGTACACACATATAGTCCGACTACGGACGAAGCCAAAAGAAAAGAAGATAACCCAACTGCTAGATCCCCGATTGTCCCAACTGGGCTCCACTACTGATCAACATGAAACGAAACATAGCAACGACCAAGATCTTCGTTGAGCTCCCATCCGAGCTCGGTTGCATCACCTGCACTGGTATCATCGGCACCTGCAACTGTTGTGATAGTATCTGGTGAGTCACGAGGACTCAGCAATCTCAAAACCCGCGAGATCAAGACTATTTATGCTTATGGGAAAGGAAGGGGTAAAGTGGTGAGGTTGCAGCAGCGACTAAGCATATATGGTGGCTGACATACGCAAATAAGAGCGAGAAGAGAGCAAACGGAACGGTCGTGAAGCTAGCAATGATCAAGAAGTGATCCTAAACTCCTACTTACGTCAAACATAACCCAAAACTGTGTTCAGTTCCCGGACTCCGCCGAAAAGAGACCATCACGGCTACACACGCGGTTGATGCGTTTTAATTCGTATCTGGTGTCAAGTTCTCTACAACCGGACATTAACAAATTCCCATCTGCCTATAACCGCATGCACGGCTTTCGAAAGATTATACCCTGCAGGGGTGTCCCAACTTAGCCCATGACAAGCTCTCGCGATCAACGAAGGAATAGACCTTCTCCCAGGAAGACCCGATCAGCCTCGGAATCCCGGTTCGCAAGACATTTCGACAATGGTAAAACAAGACCAGCAAAGCCTACCGCTGTGCCGACAAATCTCGATAGGAGCTGCACATATCTCGTTCTCAGGGCACACCGGATTGTCCAAACTTCCGGTAGGCCAGCCCAGAGTTGCCCTGGTGGCCATCGACGGCTGACAAGTTGGACCAACACTCACAACGAGCACTGGCCCGGGGGGGGGGGTGGTAAAATAAAGATGACCCTTGAGTCTGCAGAACCCAAGGGAAAAAGGCTTAGGTGGCAAATGTTAAAACCAAGGTTGGGCCTTGCTGGAGGAGTTTTATTCAAAGCAAACTGTCAAGGGGGTCCCATAAATCACCCAACCGCGTAAGGAACGCAAAATTCGGGAACATAACACCGGTATGACGGAAACTAGGGTGGCAAGAGTGGAACAAAACACCAGGCAAAAGGCCGAGTCTTCCACCCTTTACCAAGTATATAGATGCATTAATAATATAAGAGATATTGTGATATCCCAACATAATCCTGTCCATCATGGAGCAATCTTCAACTTCACCTGCAACTAACAACGCTATAAGATGGGCTGAGCAAAAGCGGTAACATAGCCAAACAACGGTTTGCTAGGAAGGGTGAAAAAGGTTAGAGGCTGACATGGCAATTTGGGAGGCATGGTAAACAAGTGATAGGTAACGCAGCACAGCGATAGAACGGAGCAGCTAGCAAGCAAAGATAGAAGTGATATTAAGGGTAATGGTCATCTTGCCCGAGATCCCGCAAGGAAGAAGAATGAGTCCATGAAGAAGACAAACGGACGTAGTCGAACGAATCCTCACAACTCCGGAACGAAACCGAAGCTAACGAGAGAAGCAAACCGGAAACAAACAAACAACATGGTAAACCAACAAGAACAAACATGGCATGATGCACAACCAAGTAGGATACATGTCCGGTTTAAATAGCATGGCATGGCAATATGCACAAATAAAACTACAAGTTAAATGGAGCTCAATATGCAACGAGTTGCATATTGATGAAACACCACATCACTTATTTTGTTTTAATCTCGTTTAAGCTACCAAACAATATTAAATGTTGTTAAACATGGCAAGATGTGAGGCATAAGCAAACCACCTAATTAGGCAAGTTTAAATGAGGCCGGAAATAACAAACAACAATTCCGGAAAATCCCCACATGTCATTTAGCAATTTAATGCAAACACAATTTTAAGCATTTAAATGTTGTTATCATGATGCGGATGACATGCACAAGTTTTATGCAATTTTATGAAAACGTTAACATGAGCATGATACGAGGCATTTGGTCACCATGGCAGAACGAAAAGGGTGCCACGGCGGCGAAACAAAAATGGTGCCACGACAACATATCCGAAAATGATGCCACGACAACATATCCGAAAATGATGCCACGGCAACATATCGGTTCCGGTAGCTCATGGAGATACCGGTGCAAAAGGAAGCGAGCGTGAGCAAGTCATGCATGATGGTGGGGTGATCTCGGATTCCGGGTTCCCACGGGACGGTGGCATGGCAAAAGAGGGGCATCGCAAGGATGATTCGATCACGGTGCAAACATATGGTACATCTCATACAACACACAAGCATTCGGTCCATGGTTGATCGTCTCGGGGTTATACCTTTGAAGCAAGCGTTTCCGGGCGGTTCGGGTTCGGTGCAATGTAGAGGAAGTAGACGTTCTCACGACGGTAGTGGAAGTAGACGTTCACGGGTCGTCAGGGGAAGTAGTTGTTCACGTGGCGACAATAGTGGTACATCTCGTAGTGGAAGTAGTTGTACACGGCGGCGGCGGTAGTTGTTCAGGGTCTTGGCGGGTCGTCGTGTAGCCGTACATGTTCGTCGTGGTACACGGTTCGTAGACGTTCGAGTCATCGGTAGAGGAAGTAGTGGTACATGGCCGTAGTGGAACTTTATGCATCCGAGGTCTTCGGGTTCGTAGTTGTACTTGGCGTTCGGGGTCCGGGTCTTGTCGGTCCAAAACGAAGGAACACCAGGGCCTCGTTTGGCAGCAGCAAGGAGGCGATGGAACAGCAGGCTGAGGAAGATGCGGCACTGGGCTGGCCTGTGGTGGAGGTCAACTCCGATGGGGACGGGCCACCGGAGTCAGTTCCGGCCAGGAACGGTAAGGGCGGCGGAGGCCATCCGGATCTGGACGAGGTTGGAGGAGGACTGCGGTCCCGCGGTTGAAGACGAACGGTGACGGTGCGGCACCCTAGGAGGCAGCAGGGCGCGGGGACGGCGGAGCACACGGCGCTGGCGACCATGGACGGGCGATGGTGCGGCCGCCGGCAACGGCCTCGATGGCCGGCGTGGTGGAGCGGAGGGAGGCGAGGCGAAGAAGCAGCGCGCGGGGGCTCTGCTCCCTAGTGGTTGGGGCGAAACGAAGGGAGGAGGAGGCGCGGGGCTCTGCAGGGATGCTGATGGCCTCGCGGGCCATGGCGGGCGCGATGGGAGGTGCACTCGAGAGGAGAAGCAGGGCGCGGCGAGCTGCGGCCGGCCGGCGAGGAGGTGGGGACGAGGGCTGCGCGGAGGTTGGCTTGAGGGGCTCGAGGAGAGGGAGACATGGGCGAGGTGGATCGGGAGAGATGCGGCGCGAGGGAGGAGACGAGGGAGAGAGATCGAGAGATGGGGATTCGATCGGGGCTGGGGCTGCGACGCTGTGTGGGAACGAGGGGAGAGACCGGTCGGGCTAGGGTTAGGAAGGGGTTAGGTGGGCTGGACCTCCAGGCAAATGGGCCGGCCTGGTTTGTTGGTTAGGCTGGGCTCTCTCTCACTGCTAAAAGAAAAGAAGAAAGAAAAAAAAATAGAGATGAGAAAGAAAAAAAAGAGGTTAGAGGTGGTGCTTGAGCAGGAGGGTATTTTACCCGGACTCATAAAAATGAGCTTGATCCAAGAAAAATAGAAAAGAGGCACGGATGCAAGATTTAAATTCAAACTCATTTGAATTTAATTCAAATGGGTTTGAACTAGGACTTGATAAAAGGATGGCCCAAAAATGTTCGGATTTTTGATGGAGCTCCGGAAAATGATGAAATAATTACGGGCAAGGTTGGAGAACAAGAATTGAGAAAACAACGGCATGGGATATTTTGCAAGTGGGTTATGGGTAATTCCAAATAAATGGAATAATTTATAATATCTCCCTAAATATCGGGAGGGTATGTTATAAAGAGAAATCTCCATGTGAATATCCCTCGATTTAAATGGACCGAAGATCCATGCAATTTATTTAGAAGAGTTTTAAAAATTAAATGACATGATGGCATGATGACATGATGCAATGCAAAAAATAAAACAGCAAGCACAAAAGACACATGGCAAAACTCGAAATAGCTGGAAGTCTTCTGAAGCATCGGTCTCGGGGCGTCACAACACTCCACCACTATAAGAGGATCTCGTCCTGAGATCTAGAATGGAACCGGAGAGAAACGGAAGAGGAAGAGAAGAGGTAAAACTAAGTTGCTTCTTCGACAAAAGAGTGAAACCAAAGAACCTTGAGAGGTTGAAAACTTGAAAGAAAGAGCACAACGGAGTTGAACACAATTGAGAGCACTGCGGTAGAAAATAGAAACAAGGAACACCATTTGAACCTTGGAGGTTGCAAAGCTATGAAAGACGAGTACAATGGACAAGAAGGAATTGGAACCACTCTGGTTGAAACTAGATAAACAAGGAACAAGGAAGATCAAATTCGGACAGCACTCCAATTGAAAAGAGATGCAAGACTTGATAAGATGAAAAGAAGTTGAAGAGATGACACAACACTCCGGTTAAATGGATAAGCAAGAAAATAACATGATCTTGACAAAACGAGATGATGAGTGAAAAGAGAAACATCGCAATGCCTCCAGAACGAAAGAATAGAAGCTAGATTGTTGGGATAAAGGGACGGAGAAGAAAATGACAACTTCTACCACAAATGAGCTTGGAAAGCATCCTTGCAAAGAAGAGTTGAACGGAGTTGTTGGGAAATCAACAACGAAAAGAATAAGCTTGTTGTGGGCTTATGGAAAACATCTCAAAACTATGAGGTGACAACCGACCACTAACAGAAACAATTGCTTGCTTGAGATCAACGAAGAGATGAAAACTACTTTCACCGAGAGGATAGGAGAAAACTTGGATCATTGATAAGCACCACAAATAGCAACATTCCTTAGGAAAGGCTTTAGGTGAAATCTATACCAAGAAAAACTCCAACGAAGAGATTGATGGATTTAAAATACCTCGTTCTTGACAACATATGAATCATGAAACATGAAGGAAATTGTCAAGAGTGACATAACACCATCTCAAAAGATAAGGTAGAAAGAATAGCACATTAAAATGCAAGAAGAAGACTGCTTGAACTCCTCACAAAAAAACATGTGTTGAGCACCATGTTTAATTTTGAGTATAGCTTGGCTAATCTTTGCTTCGAGAGAAATCTTGAAGAACAAATGAACAATGAAAAGAATCCTTGATGAACCATCATGTAGAGCCTCCATGAAGAGCTCCGGTAATGAAAGGATGATAGAAAGAAAGAGAAGTTGACAACACAAGGTGAAGCCTTGCAGTGATAAGATGAAGCTTTGAAATGATATAACCGAGAAAACTTGGAACTCCGGAAAGAAAGATGAACAAACGAAATCAAGAATTTTGATGAACCTCTGGAATAAGGAATTGAACTTACTCGATGAAACACGAATAAGAATTACATTATGGATTTGGCATACTACTTATTCTCGTAGAAAGGATTAAGAGAGATATAGCGCAAAACTTGAGAAGGTCTTCAACAACCACTGGTGGGATTTGGAAACAATGAATGAATTGGTATGATAACAACGGAAGAGAGATGTTGGACGAACCATCGTAAGAATTGAAAATGAACGAAGAAAAGATAAAGAAACACCGGGAAGAATTAGAAAATGAACCAAGATACTTGAGAGAATTTAGATACAAGTGAACGCAGAGATCCCGAGCTGATTAGATAATACTTGAATGATGCACCGGTATGATTTGGAGAACGAGAGCTGAAAGCTTGAATGAATAATTCTGAGATGATGGGCTCCGGAGAATCAAACTGAAAAGACTCCTGAAATGCTCCAGATGGTTGAAAAGAATTCTCACAATCGAAAACAATTATGAGAGGATGTCATCAAGCTAGAACCACGAATCTTCAAGAGAACGGACCAAGATTTAGGAGAAATCCTTCTTCCGTCTTCAAATGTTGAGAATGATGATGGGGAAACACCACTATGAATTGTTGAGACACTCCGGAAGAATGGAAAACAAAGAGGTTGAGCCAACACTGAAAAAATAATTTGAAATCGATCTTGGAAAACATCTGACTGATGAGATTCATTCTTACGTCAAACTTTGAAAAGAAATCGGGAATGGATCCGAGAAAATTAGGAGAGTCAGGTAAGATCTTGGGAAAAGACCTGTGGGTTAGGGCCCACTCAAAAGGAAACACCGTTGGAAAAGATTACTTGAAGGAGAGATTGCACTGGTTGAATTAAATGACTTGAATGAGATAATAATCTCGAAATAACTTGAACGGATTGAGAATGGAAACACGAATCTTCAAAGATATCTTCGGCACTTCGGATAAGAATAGAGAGAGGTGAATGATTAAGAGGTACACCGGCATACGAAAACACTTGAAACAAGGAAGGGAATATGATCAACACCGAAAACTTGACTTGAATCCATCGGAGAAGAAAAGAGACGAAGAATAATAAACTTGAAACTCCTGGCCAACTTCATGATAATCACCGGGTAAGAACATTGATTGAAAAGAGTGAAGAGACTTCACATGAATAAATGGATACTTGATTAACATATATAGTCCTTGAAGAAAGAGGGTGGGAGGGCGGGAAAACAAAGACAACTTGGGACGGATGGAAGAAACACCGATGAGAAAACTTAGAATTGATCTTGCGGATGTTGAGATGATCGGATCCACTTGAAGAGAAGCACGCCGGTTGGAAAAGAGTTGACATGACAACCTCAGTGATCAAGAAGGATTAGTACTCCCATAGAAATATGAGAACACCGCTTGAAAGGTATGGAATCAACACTTGACTTCGAAGCAACTCGAATACCACAAATAAAACAAAACAAAGGATTGGCTTGCGGAATAAGCCAGAACAAACATATGATAGAGATTTCGTCCGAAGATTTCGTGGTGGGGCCCACACGGGCTCGAGTGTACAACACCATCATGTACAAGGCAGTGCACATGACATACGAAGTGTCCCCGAACCAGCATAGCCAAGGGTTCTTTAAGACACAACGAGACCACTGTAAAGACGATCGTGGAAAGGCGGACCACTAGACGTCGAACCCCAATCTCATATCATGCATCTGTTGGAAAGAAAAACAAAAGGCTAGAGCTACTTGAATTCCCACCTATAAAACTCCCGAAACTTTCTGGTTATGCAATCTGGTGTTGGGGATACAGGGGAATCAATATATATCTCACCCAAAACTAACAATCCCTACATCCAAGCTGTATCCATCCATCAACACATAACTAAGAAACCTTCGGAAATCGTGTACCTCAACCTTCAAAAAGAATCCGTTATACAAGCCATGGCAATACTCCCGAACTCCCGCCCCAGTACTGGGTGGCGTCAAGGTTATCTCACCAACAACTGCATAAAAGAGATTTTTCGATGTCGGCAAAACTCAGGTATTCCAGAACTGCAACGATAAAATTATGACGACAACACCTCGGAGCTCAACTCCCCGGGTCAATGCCACATAATAGACAGGAGGCACCAAGAACAATGTTCTTGTCACAAAACCATCGGAACGATTCCAAGATACCCGCGTGATCCTAAAATTTTTTTTAGTGAAATTTGAGGAGAGGAAAGTCAAAACATCTATGTCAGGAGACCTCACCAGAGCGACGAAGGGACTGAGGAGTAAAAAGAATCCTACTCTCTGATATATATAATCCTAAGACTCAAAACATTTTTTTCTAGACTCAACAACGCCAGCAAACAATCAAGCAGGGGGCTCCTAAGTCGGGGATGGCTCTGATTACCAACTTGTAACACCCACGATGCGGCTATATCTCCCACGTGTCGAAGCATGACTTAGAGGCATAACCGCATTGAGGTTTTGTCGCAAGAAGGGTCATCTTCACACAATCCCATGTAATGAACAAGAATGGGATAAAGAGTTGGCTTACAATCGCCACTTCACACATTGAACATATAATAAATCATACATCATTCAGAGTACACACATATAGTCCGACTACGGAGGAAGCCAAAAGAAAAGAAGATAACCCAACTGCTAGATCCCCGATCATCCCAACTGGGCTCCACTACTGATCAACATGAAACAAAACATAGCAACGACCAAGATCTTCGTTGAGCTCCCATCCGAGCTCGGTTGCATCACCTGCACTGGTATCATCGGCACCTGCAACTGTTGTGATAGCATCTGGTGAGTCACGAGGACTCAGCAATCTCAAAACCCGCGAGATCAAGACTATTTAAGCTTATGGGAAAGGAAGGGGTAAAGTGGTGAGGTTGCAGTAGCGACTAAGCATATATGGTGGCTGACATACGCAAATAAGAGCGAGAAGAGAGCAAACGGAACGGTCGTGAAGCTAGCAATGATCAAGAAGTGATCCTGAACTCCTACTTACGTCAAACATAACCCAAAACCATGTTCACTTCCCGGACTCCACCGAAAAGAGACCATCACGGCTACACACGCGGTTGATGCGTTTTAATTCGTATCTGGTGTCAAGTTCTCTACAACCGAACATTAACAAATTCCCATCTGCCTATAACCGCAGGCACAACTTTCGAAAGATTATACCCTGCAGGGGTGTCCCAACGTATCCCATGACAAGCTCTCGCGATCAACGAAGGAATAGACCTTCTCCCAGGAAGACCCGATCAGCCTTAGAATCCCGGTTCGCAAGACATTACGACAATGGTAAAACAAGACCAGCGAAGCCTCCCGCTGTGCCGACAAATCCCGATAGGAGCTGCACATATCTCGTTCTCAGGGCACACCGGATTGTCCAAACTTCCGGTAGGCCAGCCCAGAGTTGCCCCTGGTGGCCACCGGTGGCTGACAAGTTGGACCAACACTCACAACGAGC
>NC_041381.1:450145347-450192501 GCF_002162155.2 Triticum dicoccoides | reverse complement strand
GGGGTAAAATAAAGATGACCCTTGAGTCTGCAGAACCCAAGGGAAAAAGGCTTAGGTGGCAAATGTTAAAACCAAGGTTGGGCCTTGCTGGAGGAGTTTTATTCAAAGCGAACTGTCAAGGGGGTCCCATAAATCACCCAACCGCGTAAGGAACGCAAAATCCGGGAACATAACACCGGTATGATGGAAACTAGGGCGGCAAGAGTGGAACAAAACACCAGGCAAAAGGCCGAGTCTTCCACCCTTTACCAAGTATATAGATGCATTAATAATATAAGAGATATTGTGATATCCCAACATAATCCTGTCCATCATGGAGCAATCTTCAACTTCACCTGCAACTAACAACGCTATAAGATGGGCTGAGCAAAAGCGGTAACATAGCCAAACAACGGTTTGCTAGGAAGGGTGAAAAAGGTTAGAGGCTGACATGGCAATTTGGGAGGCATGGTAAACAAGTGATCGGTAACGCAGCACAACGATAGAACGGAGCAGCTAGCAATCAAAGATAGAAGTGATATCAAGGGTAATGGTCATCTTGCCTGAGATCCCGCAAGGAAGAAGAATGAGTCCATGAAGAAGACAAACGGACATAGTCGAACGAATCCTCACAACTCCGGAACGAAACCGAAGCTAACGAGAGAAGCAAACCGGAAACAAACAAACAACATGGTAAACCAACAAGAACAAGCATGGCATGATGCACAACCAAGTATGATGCATGTCCAGTTAAATATCATGGCATGGCAATATGCACAAACAAAACTACAAGTTAAATGGAGCTCAATATGCAACGAGTTGCATATTGACGAAACACCACATCACTTATTTAGTTTTAATCTTGTTTAAGCTACCAAACAATATTAAATGTTGTTAAACATGGCAAGATGTGAGGCATAAGCAAACCACCTAATTAGGCAAGTTTAAATGAGGCCGGAAATAACAAACAACAATTCCAGAAAATCCCCACATGTCATTTAGCAATTTAATGCAAACACAATTTTAAGCATTTAAATGTTGTTATCATGATGCGGATGACATGCACAAGTTTTATGCAATTTTATGAAAACGTTAACATGAGCATGATACGAGGCATTTGGTCACCATGGCAGAACGAAAAGGGTGCCACGGCGGCGAAACAAAAATGGTGCCACGGCAACATATCCGAAAATGATGCCACGGCAACATATCCGAAAATGATGCCACGACAACATATCGGTTCCGGTAGCTCACGGAGATACCAGTGCAAAAGGAAGCGAGCGTGAGCAAGTCATGCAAGATGGTGGGGTGATCCCGGATTCCGGGTTCCCACGGGACGGTGGCATGGCAAAAGAGGGGCATCGCAAGGACGATTCGATCACGGTGCAAACATATGGTACATCTCATACAACACACAAGCATTCGGTCCACGGTTGATCGTCTCGGGGTTATACCTTTGAAGCGAGCGTTTCCGGGCGGTTCGGGTTCGATGCAATGTAGAGGAAGTAGACGTTCTCACGATGATAGTGGAAGTAGACGTTCACGGGTCGTCGGGGGAAGTAGTTGTTCACGTGGCGACGATAGTGGTACATCTCGTAGTGGAAGTAGTTGTACACGGCGGCGGCGGTAGTTGTTCAGGGTCTTGGCGGGTCGTCGTGTAGTCGTACATGTTCGTCGTGGTACATGGTTCGTAGACGTTCGAGTCATCGGTAGAGGAAGTAGTGGTACACGGCCGTAGTGGAACTTGATGCATCCGAGGTCTTCGGGTTCGTAGTTGTACTTGGCGTTCGGAGTCCTGGTCTTGTCGGTCCAAAACGAAGGAACACCAGGGCCTCGTTTGGTAGCAGCAAGGGGGCGATGGAACAGCAGGCTGAGGAAGATGCGGCGCTGGGCTGGCCTGTGGTGGAGGTCAACTTCGATGGGGACGGGCCACCGGAGTCAGTTCCGGCTAGGAACTGCAAGGGTGGCGGAGGCCATCCGGATCTGGACGAGGTTGGAGGAGGACTGCGGTCCTGCGGTTGAAGACGAACGGCGACGGTGCGGCACCCTAGGAGGCAGCAGGGCGCGACGACGGTGGAGCACACGGCGCTGGCGACCATGGACGGGCGACAGTGCGACCGCCGGCAACGGCTCCGAATGCCGGCATGGTGGAGCGGAGGGAGGCGAGGCGAAGAAGCAGCGCGCGGGGGCTCTGCTCCCTGGTGGTTGGGGTGGAACAAAGGGAGGAGGAGGCGCGGGGCTCTGCAGGGATGCTGATGGCCTCGCGGGCCATGGCGGGCGCGATGGGAGGCGCGCTCGAGAGGAGAAGCAGGGCGCGGCGAGCTGTGGCCGGCTGGCGAGGAGGCGGGGACGAGGGCTGCACGGAGGTTGGCTTGAGGGGTCTCGAGGAGAGGGAGACATGGGCGAGGTGGATCAGGAGAGATGCGGCGCAAGGGAGGAGACGAGGGAGAGAGATCGAGAGATGGGGATTCGATCGGGGTTGGGGCTGCGGCGTTGTGTGGGAACGAGGGGAGAGAGCGGTCGGGCTAGGGTTAGGAAGGGGTTAGGTGGGCTGGACCTCCAGGCAAATGGGCCGGCCTGGTTTGTTGGTTAGGCTGGGCTCTCTCACTGCTAAAAGAAAAGAAGAAAGAAAAAAACAGAGATGAGAAAGAAAAGAAAAGAGGTTAGAGGTGGAGCTTGAGCAGGAGGGTATTTTTCCCGGACTCATAAAAATGAGCTTGATCCAAGAAAAATAGAAAAGAGGCACGGATGCAAGATTTAAATTCGAACTCATTTGAATTCAATTCAAATGGGTTTGAACTAGGACTTGATAAAAGGACGGCCCAAAAATGTTCGGATTTTTGATGGAGCTCCGGAAAATGATGAAATAATTACGGGCAAGGTTGGAGAACAAGAATTGAGATAACAACGGCATGGGATATTTTGCAAGTGGGTTATGGGTAATTCCAAATAAATGGAATAATTTATAATATCTCCCTAAATATCGGGAGGGTATGTTATAAAGAGAAATCACCATGTGAATATCCCTCGATTTAAATGGACCGAAGATCCATGCAATTTATTTAGAAGAGTTTTAAAAATTAAATGACATGATGGCATGATGACATGATGCAATGCAAAAAATAAAAGAGCAAGCACAAAAGACACATGGCAAAACTCGGAATAGCCGGAATCTTCTGAAGCGTCGGTCTCGGGGCGTCACATCAACCAAAACCCTAATGTCACCTAGATACTCCATTGTCACCTCAAGTATCCGTGGGCATGATTATACGATATGCATCACACAATCTTAGATTCATCTATTCAACCAACACAAAGTACTTCAAAGAGTGCCCCAAAGTTTCTACCGGAGAGTCAAGACGAAAACGTGTGCCAACCCCTATGCATAGGTTCATGGGCGGAACCCGCAAGTTGATCACCAAAACATACATCAAGTGGATCACGTGATATCCCATTGTCACCACAGATAAGCACGACAAGACATACATCAAGTGTTCTCAAATCCTTAAAGACTCAATCCGAAAAGATAACTTCAAAGGGAAAACTCAATCTATCCTTAAAGACTCAATCCGAAAAGATAACTTCAAAGGGAAAACTCAATCTATTACAAGAGAGTTTAAAGACTCAATCCGAAAAGATAACTTCAAAGGAGAAACATCATAGGATCCAACTATAATAGCAAAGCTCGCGATACATCAAGATTGTATCACCTCAAGAACACGAGAGCGAGAAATCAAACACATAGCTACTGGTACATACCCTCAGCCCGAGGTTGAACTACTCCCTCCTCGTCATGGAGACCACCGGGATGATGAAGATGGCCACCAGTGAGGGATCCCCCCTCTGGCAGGGTGCCGGAACGGGCTCCCGAGAGGTTTTTGATGGCTACAGAGGCTTGCAGCGGCGGAACTCCCGATCTATTGTTCGCCTTGATGTTTTCAGGGCATATGAGAATATATAGGCAAAAGAAGTCGGTCGGGGGAGTCTCGAGGGGCTCACGAGACAGGGGGCGCACCCAGTAGGGGGGGGGGGGCGCCCCCACCCTCCTGGCCACCTCGAAGCTTCCTTGACTTCAACTCCAAGTCTCCTGGATCGCTTCCGTTCCAAAAATAATGCTTCCGAAGGTTTCATTCCGTTTGGACTCGGTTTGATATTCCTTTTCTTCGAAACACTGAAATAGGCAAGAAAACAGCAATATGGGCTGGGCCTCCGGTTAATAGGTTAGTCCCAAAAATAATATAAAAGTGCATAATAAAGCCCATAAACATACAAAACAGATAATAAAATAGCATGAATGCTTCATAAATTATAGATACATTGGAGACGTATCACTCCTCCATTCAAAAAAATACATATCCGGTTTGCTACTTAGATTCATGCGGATCAGTATCAAAGTTGGCATCGACTTAACCGTTTATGACGAGCTCTTTGTCACCTCCATAAATGAGAAACATATCCTTAGTCCTTTTTCAGGTATTTTAGAATGTTCTCGACCATTGTCCAGTGCTCCTCTCCGGGATTACTTTAGTACCTCCCTGCTATGCTTATAGCAAGGCACACATCAAGTCTAGTACACAACATTGCATACATGATAGAACCTATGGCTGAAGCATAGGGAATGACTTTCATTTTCTCTCTATCTTCTGCAGTGGTCGGGCATTGAGTCTGACTCAACTTCACACCTTGTAACACAGGAAAGAACCCTTTCTTTGACTGGTCCATTTTGAACTTCTTCAAAACTTTATCAAGGTATGTGCTTTGTGAAAGTCCAATTAAGCATCTTGATCTATCTCTATAGATCTTGATGCCCAATATGTAAGCAGCTTCACCGAGGTCTTTCATGGAAAAACTCCTATTCAAGTATTCTTTTATGCTATCCAAAAATTCTATATCATTTTCAATCAACAATATGTCATCTACATATAATATTAGAAATGCTACAGAGCTCCCACTCACTTTCTTATAAATACAGGCTTCTCCAAAAGTCTGTATAAAACCATATGCTTTGATCACACTGTCAAAGCGTTTATTCCAACTCCGAGAGGCTTGCACCGGTCCATAAATGGATCGCTGGAGCTTGCACACTTTGTTAGCACCCTTTGGATCGACAAAACCTTCTGGTTGCATCATATACAACTCTTCTTCCAAAAATCCATTCAGGAATGCAGTTTTGACGTCCATCTGCCAAATTTCATAATCATAAAATGCGACAATTGCTAACATGATTCGGACAGACTTAAGCATCGCTATGTGTGAGGAAGTCTCATCGTAGTCAACTCCTTGAACTTGTCGAAAACCTTTCACAACAAGTCGTGCTCTGTAGACAGTAACATTACCGTCAGTGTGAGTCTTCTTCTTGAAGAACCATTTATTTTCTATGACTTGTCGATCGTCGGGCAAATCCACCAAAGTCCACACTTTTGTTCTCATACATGGATCCCATCTCAGATTTCATGGCCTCAAGCCATTTCGCCGAATCTGGGCTCATCATCGCTTCCTCATAGTTCGTAGGTTCACCATGGTCTAGTAACATGACTTCTAGAACAGGATTACCGTACCACTCTAGTGTGGATCGTACTCTGGAAGACCTACGAGGTTTGGTAGTAACTTGATCTGAAGTTTCATGGTCATCATCATTAGCTTCCTCACTAATTGTTGTAGGAATCACTAGAACTGATTTCTGTGATGAACTATCTTCCAATAAGGGAGAAGGTACAGTTATCTCATCAAGTTCTACTTTCCTCCCACTCACTTCTTTCAAGAGAAACTCCTTCTCTAGAAAGGATCCATTCTTAGCAACAAAGATTTTGCCTTCGAATCTGTGATAGAAGGTGTACCCAAACATTTCCTTTGGGTATCCTATGAAGATGCACTTCTCCGATTTGGGTTCGAGCTTATCAGGTTGAAGCTTTTTCACATCAGCATCGCAGCCCCAAACTTGAAGAAACGACAACTTTGGTTTCTTGCCAAACCACAGTTCATAAGGCGTCGTCTCAACGGATTTTGATGGTGCCCTATTTAAAGTGAATGCAGCCGTCTCTAAAGCATAACCCCAAAATGATAGCGGTAAATTAGTAAGAGACATCATACATATCCAATAAAGTACGGTTACAACATTCGGACACACCATTTCACTATGGTGTTCTAGGTGGCGTAAGTTGTGAAACTATTCCACATTGTTTCAAATGAAGACCAAACTCGTAACTCAAATATTCTCCTCCACGATCAGATCATAGAAACTTTATTTTCTTGTTAAGATGGTTTTCCACTCCACTCTGAAATTCTTTGAACTTTTCAAATTTTTCAGACTTAGGCTTCATTAAGTTGAAATAAGCATATTTGCTCAAATCATCTGCGAAGGCAAGAAAATAACGATACCCGCCACGAGCCTCAACACTCATTGGACCACATACATCGATATGTATTATTTCCAATAAGTCAGTAGCTCGTTCCATTGTTCCGGAGAACGGAGTTTTAGTCATGTTGTCCATGAGGCACGGTTCGCAAGCACCAAGTGATTCATAATCAAGTGATTCAAAAAGTCCATCAGCATGGAGTTTCTTCATGCGTTTTACACCAATATGACCTAAACGGCAGTGCCACAAATAAGTTGCACTATCATTATCAACTTTGCATCTTTTGGCTTCAATATTATGAACATGTGTATCATCACGATTGAGATTCACAAAAATAGACCACTCCAGCAAGGGTGCATGACCATAAAAGATATTACTCATATAAATAGAACAACCATTATTCTCTGATTTAAATGAATAACCGTCTCGCATCAAACAAGATCCAGATATAATGTTCAAGCTCAACGTTGGCACCAACTAACAATTATTCAGGTCTAAAACTAATCCCGAAGGTAGATGTAGAGGTAGTGTGCCGATGGCGATCACATTGACCATGGAACTATTTCCCACGCACATTATCACCTCGTCCTTAGCCAATCTTCGTTTAATCCGTAGCCCCTGTTCCGAGTTGCAAATATGAGCAACAGAACCAGTATCAAATACCCAGGCGCTACTACGAGCATTAGTAAGGTACACATCAATAACATGTATATCAAATATTCCTTTCACTTTGCCATCCTTCTTATCCACCAAATACTTGGGGCAGCTCCGCTTCCAGTGACCAGTCCCTTTGTAGTAGAAGCACTCAGTTTCAGGCTTAGGTCCAGATTTTGGTTTCTTCTCATGAGCAGCAACTTTCTTGCCGTTCTTCTTGAAGTTCCCTTTCTTCCCTTTGCCCTTTTTCTTGAAACTAGTGGTCTTGTTGACCATCAACAATTGATGCTCCTTTTTGATTTCCACCTCCGCATCCTTTAGCATTGCGAAGAGCTCGGGAATTGCCTTGTTCATCCCTTGCATATTATAGTTCATCACGAAGCCTTTATAGCTTGGTGGAAGTGATTGAAGAACTCTGTCAATGACACTATCATCAGGAAGATTAAGTCCCAGGCTCCCAGCTGAGTCAAGTGGTTATGGTACCCAGACATTCTGAGTATGTGTTCACTGACAGAACTATTCTCCTCCATTTTGCAACTAGAGAACTTGTTGGAGACTTCATATCTCTCAACTCGGGCATTTGCTTGAAATATTAACTTCAACTCTTGGAACATCTTATATGCTCCATGATGTTCAAAATGTCTTTGAAGTCCCAATTCTAAGCCGTAAAGCATGGCACACTGAACTATTGAGTAGTCATCAACACGCGTCTGCCAGGCATTCACAATGTTTGCCATTGCTGGTGCGGGTGGTACACCTAATGGTGCTTCTAGGACGTAATTCTTCTGTGCAGCAATGAGGATAACCCTCATGTTACGGACCCAGTTCGTGTAGTTGCTGCCATCATCTTTCAACTTAGTTTTCTCTAGGAACGCATTAAAATTCAAAGGAACGGTAGCACGGGCCATTGATCTACAATAACATAGACATGTAAAATAACTATCAGGACTAAGTTCATGATAAATTAAAGTTCAATTAATCATATTACTTAAGAACTCCCACTTAGATAGACATCCCTCTAGTCATCTAAATGATCACATGATCCAAATCAACTAAACCATGTCCGATCATCAAGTGAGATGGAGTAGTTTTCGATGGTGAACATCATTATGCTGATCATATCTACTATATGATTCATGTTCGACCTTTCGGTCTCAGTGTTCCGAGGCTATATCTGCATATGCTAGTCTCGTCAAGTTTAACCCGAGTATTCCGCATGTGCAAAACTGGCTTGCACCCCTTGTATGTGAACATAGAGCTTATCACACCCGATCATCACGTGGTGTCTCGGTACGACGAACTGTAGCAACGGTGCATGCTCAGGGAGAAGACTTATACCTTGAAATTTTAGTAAGGGATCATCTTATAATCCTACTACCGTACTAAGCAAAATAAGATGCATAAAAGATAAACATCACATGCAATCAAAATATGTGACATGATATGGCCATCATCATCTTGTGCTCATGATCTCCATCACCGAAGCATTGTCATGATCTCCATCATCATCGGTGCGACACCTTGATCTCCATCGTAGAATCGTTGTCGTCTCGCCATCTATTGCTTCCATGACTATCGCTACCGCTTAGTGATAAAGTAAAACAATTACATGGCGATTGCATTGCATACAATAAAGCGACAACCATATGGCTCCTACCAGTTGCCGATAACTCTGTTACAAAACATGATCATCTCATACAACAAATTATACCACATCATGCCTTGACCATATCACATCACAACAAGCCCTGCAAAAACAAGTTAGACGTCCTCTACTTTGTTGTTGCAAGTTTTACGTGGCTGCTACGGGCTTCTAGCAAGAACCATTCTTACCTACGCATCGAAACCACAACGATTTTTTGTCAAGTGTGTTGTTTTAACCTTCAACAAGGACCGGCCGTAGTCAAACTTGATTCAACTAAAGTTGGAGAAACAGACACCCGCCAGCCACCTATGTCCAAAAGCACGTTGGTAGAACCAGTCTCATGAACGCGGTCATGTAATGTCGGTCCGGACCGCTTCATCCAACAATACCGCCAAATCAAAGTAAGACGTTGGTAGTAAGCAGTATGAATATTATCGCCTACAACTCTTTGTGTTCTACTCGTGCATAAAACATCTACGCATAGACCTAGCTCTGATACCACTGTTGGGGAACGCGGTAATTTCAAAAAAATTCCTATGATCACGCAAGATCTATCTAGGTGATGCATAGCAACGAGAGGGGAGAGTGTGTCCACGTACCCTCGTAGACCGAAAGCGGAAGCGTTTCAATTTCCACGTACTTCTTCGCGATCCAACAGATCAAGTACCGAACGTACGACACCTCCGCGTTCAGCTCGATAACGTCCCTCATGCTCTAGATCCAGTTGAGGACAAGGGTGAGTTCCTTCAGCACGATGGCATTGCAACGGTGATGATGATGTTACCGACACAGGGCTTTGCCTAAGCTCTACGATGGTATGATCGAGGTGTGTAACTGTGGAGAGGGCACCGCAAACGGTTAAGACAAACTTGTGTGTTCTAGGGTGCCCCCAGTCCTCGTACATAAAGGAGGGAGGGGGAGGCCGGTTGGCCCTAGGAGGCGCGCCCAAGAGGAGGAGTCCTACTAGGACTTCCTAGTCCTAGTAGGATTCCCCTCCAAGGTAGAGGGGGAAGGATGGAGAGGGAGAGGGAGTAGGAAAGGGGCCGCCACCCCTTCCCCTTGTCCAATTTTGACCCGGGGGGGGGGGGGGGGCGGCCAGCCCACCTGCGGACCTCCTCTCTCTCCACTAAGGCCCATGGTGGCCCATTAGTTCCCCAGGGGGTTCCAGTAACCCCTCTGGCACTCCGGTTTTACTCGAAACTTCCTGGAACACTTCCGGTGTCCGAATAACATGGTCCAATATATCAATCTTTATGTCTCGACCATTTTGAGACTCCTCGTCACGTCCACGATCTCATCCGGGACTCCAAACAAACTTCGATCATCAAAAACACATAACTCATAATACATATCGTCATCAAACGTTAAGCGTGCAGACCCTACGGGTTCGAGAACTATGTAGACATGACCGATACACCTCTTAGGTCAATAACCAATAGCAGAACCTGGATGCTCATATTGGTTCCTACATATTCTACGAAGATCTTTATCGGTCAAACCGCATAACAACATATGTTGTTCCCTTTGTCCTCGGTATGTTACTTGCCCGAGATTCGATCAACGGTATCATCATACCTAGTTCAATCTCGTTATCGGCAAGTCTCTTTACTCGTTTCGTAATACTTCATCCCGCAACTAACTCATTAGTTACATTGCTTGCAAGGCTCATAGTGATGAGCATTACCGAGAGGGCCCAGAGATACCTCTCCGAAACACGGAGTGACAAATCCTAATCTCGATCTATGCCAACCCAACAAACACCTTCGGAGACACCTGTAGAGCATCTTTATAATCACCCATTTACGTTGTGATGTTTGATAGCACACAAGGTGTTCCTCCGGTATTCAGGAGTTGCATAATCTCATAGTTAGAGGAACATGTATAAGCCATGAAAAGAGCAGTAGCAATGAAACTATAACGATCATAATGCTAAGCTAACAGATGGGTCATGTCCATCACATCATTCTCCTAATGATGTGATCCCGTTCATCAAATGACAACACATGTCTATGGTTAGGAAACATAACCATCTTTGATTAACGAGCTAGTCAAGTAGAAGCATACTAGGGACACTTTGTTTTGACTATGTATTCACACATGTACTAAGTTTTTGGTTAATACAATTCTAGCATGAATGATAAACATTTATCATGAAATAAGGAAATAAATAATAACTTTATTATTGCCTCTAGGGCATATTTACTTCAGTCTCCCACTTGCACTAGAGTCAATAATCTAGATTGCAAAGTAATGATTCTAACGCCCATGGAGTCTTGGTGTTGATCATGTTTTGCTCATGGAAGAGGCTTAGTCAACGGGTCTGCAATATTCAGATCCGCATGTATCTTGCAAATCTCTATGTCCCCTTCCGACACTTGATGACGGATGGAATTGAAGCGTCCCTTGATGTGCTTGGTTCTCTTGTGAAATCTGGATTCCTTTGCCAAGGCAATTGCACGAGTATTGTCACAAAAGATTTTCAATGGACCTAATGCACTAGGTATGACACCTAGATCGGATATGAACTCCTTCATTTGCTGCTTCTGAAGCACCAATGTACTCTGCTTCACACGTAGATCCCACCACAATGCTCTGCTTGGAACTGCACCAACTGACAGCTCCTCCATTCAATAAAAATACGTATCCGGTTTGCGACTTAGATTCATCCGGATCAGTGTCAAATCTTGCATCGACGTAACCGTTTACGACAAGCTCTTTGTCACCTCCATAAACGAGAAACATATCCTTAGTCCTTCTCAGGTATTTCAGGATGTTCTTGACCGCTGTCCAGTGCTCCACTCCGGGATTACTTTGGTACCTCCCTGCTATGCTTATAGCAAGGCACACATCAGGTCTGGTACACAACATTGCATACATGATAGAATCTATGGCTAAAGCATAGGGAATGACTTTTATTTTCTCTCTATCTTCTGCAGTGGTCTGGCGCGGGGGAGCAGAGGAAGGGAGGAACAACGCGTCGGCTGCATGGGAAGAGGGAGCTCTGGCGCGGGGGAGCTGTGCGGGGGAGCAGAGGAAGGGAGCTCTGGCGCGGGCGAGCTGAGGAAGGAGCTCCGGTGAGGGGGAGAACGAGCAGGGGAGCTCTATTCTGGTGCGGGGAGCTTCATGTTTGCTGGATGAAAGGGAAGGGTTTTTACGCAAAATGTCCGTGGGAACAACTTTTCCCGGACGGAGGGAGTACCTCACAAATCTTTCTAACACATAGTCAAATAAAAAACTTCACTGAATAATGTGTTTCTATAAAATTCAGTAATGTCAACCAGCTAAATCAAATTCCAGAGCTAATGAGTAAAAGTGGTGCTGCCTATTTAATCCAAGCATTACTGCATCTATACTCCCTACCTAAACGTACTTATCAAAATAACAATTGCATCCAAACTAAACTGAAATTTTCAAGAATTAACTACTAAGCTAAGTTCAGTCATCCACAACTACCTCAATTCAAGTCAAGAAGTAGATGAAGAAAACAAACTTACTCAACGCCTCCAATCCAGAGGCCTAATGGTGGGAGCCCGCCGGATCCGCGGCGACGGCGACAGTAAGAGCCCTGGCCGCTTTGTACTCAAGCGACGGCTCCTGATTCTCCGGTGGAGAGGGCGTAGGGTGTGCCTCTGGTGTAGGCTGCTTCCGCCTCGGTGATGTAGGCTGTGGCGGCCAATGCATTGTGAAGCTGCCGCTGCTCGGCCAGTTATTCACTTCCGAATAATCTTCGCCCTATCTCCCCCCGACCGTGCCATCTCCCCCCATAGGGTCACCGCCGTTGAGTGCTTTCGCCGCCGCCAGCATCGCTTATGTCTACCGGATCGAGGGAGAGAGAGAAGACATAGTGAGCGGGAGTGACTGGCTCAGGTCGTCTTGACCCAGTAGGAAGGGCCACGCCCTAACGGCTGTCAGCACACGCACCGTCTGCCAGAACCGACGTGGACCTGACGGGTGGGCTAGAGATGTCACAACCACACTTAAATTTTAACCGCTTCGGTCACTTGGTTTTCCTTTTTTTTTTGAACAACCAACTAAATTTGTGGTAGCATTTTATAAAATTAAGAAAAGTGGTAGTTTTTCGTAACCCTAACCCGTAATGTGGTAGTTTTTTGTTATTTATTCCTCACTTCTCCATCATGCCGTCTTCTATTCTCGTCTTCTATTCACCAAATTAACAGTGCGTTTTTGCACAAGCCACAGAAACCAAATGTAACATTTTTTGTACAAGAAATCTCATGTACACATAGTATTCCACCATTTAAATGTGTATTTCCCTAAATAAAATACAAAAACTGTCGTCTTAACCCGGCTCATGTTTGGCCAGGCAGACCTCAAGTTTCCACAAAAGCTAACACGTACTAATTTCTCTGCTATATATACATGAAAGGATCGCAAACAAAGGTGAGGTCACCGTTCCCTGCTGGCCCAAGGGGAGCTCCGCCGCTGGCCGTCAGTATCAAATAACTGACCAGCTGAACGATGTCGATGGGTAATTGGGTATACATCGCACAACCCAGATGTTATAATTACTTCTGAACGACCAACCGAGTGACTGATGCGGCAATGGTGCAGAGTTGGTCGACGCCTTTGGTGCACGCCGTGAGCTCCCCCTGCGGCACCCCCTGGCACGACCGCTGGCACAGGCTCACCACCGACTGCGCGCCGTCGATCAGCACGCCCGCCTCATCGAAGGAGCCCGCGGTCATCTTCTCCGATGCTTGGCCCAGGAACTTGGCGGCCGACTGGTACCTGCCAACGGCCAGATCAAACACATCGCATGCAGAGATTACTACCTTCGATTAGTAATGGCTAGCTCTTCATCTTTGGTAAGGGTACTACCTCTCGGTGCAGTCCTCGACGCAGCGCTGGAGCTCCGGGCTCATGTTCTTGAGGTCTTCGGAGTCGAAGAGCCGTTGCAGGTGCGCCGCCGTCTCCGTCGCGTTCGACCCCGCCGCCATCACGGCCGCCTGGGCGAGCCCGGGCGTGTCCACCGGCGTCTTCTGGGCCGCCGGGGTCGACGACAGCAGCTGCACGCACAGCGCCTCCTGCTCGCCAGCGCTCTGGCACGTCTCCTGGAGGGTGGCCGGCGGAACGGCGACGGCGGAAGCGGCCACAAGGCACAAGGCGGCTGCGAAGGTGATCATGGACGAGGACGCCATTGGTGCGTAGGTATGGAAAATGTTGTTACTATTATCAGACGAGAGGCGTGAGCAGGGTATTTATCCTTGCGAGGTTTTTGCTAATTTTAGAATGGTTGTTTGTCGTTCAGCAAAGGCAATTACAGGGTGTGGGTGTGCTCGCTTTCGATGGCTGTGCTTGTTTTAAGGTGAAGAAGAAATGGATTGAATCACGTTCTTCTTAAATATAAAGAATGACGTGTGGGCCAGCTAGCTTGGCGGTCCCATGGTAAGTAGGTAGTGAGTATGTTTTGAGCCAAAAGGAAATTTTGCTCACACCCACCCACGCCTTTTATTTGATTTTAAAGTTTATACCATTTTTTATCTTTGAACCAATGCCCGATTTATGTCCCGTTTGGATTGTGATGTTCAAAAATCAATCTTAGACACATTTAAAAAAAATCCAAATTCTGAAACTATAATGAAATAAATTATTATTTCGACTCGTTTCATTTGAATTTTTATGTTCTACAAATTTATCATGTTTTCCTTGTTTCTTACAAGTTCATTTCTATTATATATTTCTTCGAAATAAGCTTTCATATTATTTGGTTTACTTTTTTTCAAGGTTTCCCTTCGGTTCCAAGAATGCCTTTTTTTAACACGTTTTTATTGTAGTTTTATATGTATATGTCATCCTAATTTTACATGTTTTCAATGTTGTTTTGTGCGTGTATGTGAGCATTTTCGATAGTACCATATTAAAAAAATGTTTAATAGACACACTTCTACGTGTTTCCATAATAATTTATTCTAGGTTTCATTACTGCATCATTTCAGATTTCACATAATTTCTAATGTTGTTTTCCAACTTGAATTTGAACTGTTCAAAACGTGTTCAAATGTCATGAACACTAATAAGTAAACGGTTTGTAAATTGTATCGTTGTGTAAAAGATAGTGTTACACATTTTAGAATCAACCTAAAGGCATGTGTCAATAGATCCAGGGTGAAAGAATAGAATAGATTGAGTACCATAACGTTTTGCCCCTAAATGGTGGATGTGTCACAACAAAAAACAGAGAAAATAAGGAAAATGGATTGAATATTCCGTAAAGTATAGGGATGCGTGAGCATGTGGCAAACTTTGATTGGCTACGAGGACTGGTAGAAACCGATTCCTAGAAAAAAATCACATCCGCGATCTCTAGCATTAACGTAGTACATCCTTTGCGTCTACTGAGTCTCTTGGTCTAACGATTTGTTCATACAGTCAGAAAAGAGCGTCGTTACAATTTAGTTTTGGAATATATAGGAATAAAAACACATATTGACATAAAAAATTATTAGTAGTAAACTGCACACGCAAATTGAAGTTAGAATTAGCTGTTTTTTTTAAGATCATGTATGATTACCTTTGATCTGTTGCAGATGTAGATAGTCCATGTCTTTTCCCAAAGGTGACCCTGGATGAGGATGAAAGGTGATTTTTGCAAGATTTTGTGGTCGTAAATAGGTCAAGTTTCCGGGACCATAATCGTACAGTTTTTAGAGAGAAAACAATCACAGGAAGATAGGTCAAGGCTAAGGTCTTACTTGTAGCCGTATACTTACACTTGATATTTCATCTAAATATTTAACATGGTCTTGGTAAACACCGCTAATATGTGTTATCAATGTTTATATATGGGGAATGCATCTTAATAACGTCGTGACTGATCAACAACCTACATCGTGATTCTATTATCCAACCAAGGCCCTTACCATCGCGTGGGATTACCTCGGTTATGAAGGATGTCTTCAAACCAAATCATTGGGTGTTTAAGGACTACACGTCACATTTTGGTTTCAACTACCCATACTCATCCTTACCGTCACCAAACTTTGGCATAGGCTTGCTCTCATCCCAACACTTTATGTCCACCTTGATCGATCTTTAGGATCCCGGTTAACTAAAGTGCCTAAGTACGAGAAACAAACAATAGACAAATCTATTGCGATATATAATGTCTAATACACAACTTTATTCTTGTAGACTTTGTTTGGCCTCAAAGCGCAGAGTTTTGTAGAACAACAACAAATTTCCAATGGATGACCTAAGGTTTTGTAGGGAACGTAGTATTTAAAAAAAATGCTAACGATCATGCAAGATCTATCTAGGAGAGGCATAGCCACGAGACGGGAGAGTGTGTCCACGTACCCTCGTAGATCGAAAGCGGAAGCGTTTAGTAACGCGGTTGATGTAGTTGAACGTCTTCGTGATCCAAAAGATCCAAGTACCGAATGTACGGCACCTCCGTGTTCAGCACACGTTCAGCACGATGACGTCTCTCGTGCTCTTGATCCAGTTGAGGACGAGGGAGAGTTCCATCAGCATGACGGCGTGGCGATGGTAATGATGAAGTTACCGGTGCAGGGCTTCGCCTAAGCAGTACGACGATATGACCGAGGTATTAAACTGTGGAGGGGGGCGCCGCACACAACTAATAGATTGTCTGTTGTGCTTTGGGGTGCCCCCTGGCCACGTAAATAAAGGAGGGAGAGGAGGAGGCCGCCGGCCAGGAGGGGCGCGCCATAGCGGGAGTCCAACTAGGATTCCCAATCCTAGTTGGACTCCCCTTCCTTTTCCAAGAGGGGGAGAGAGGGAAGGAGGAGGAGAGGGAGAAGGAAAGAAGGGGGTGCCGCCCCCTCCCTAGTCCAATTCGGACTTGCCAGGGGGGCACCCTTGCGGCCCTCCTCTCCTTTCCACTAAGGCCCATGAAGGCCCACTACTTCCCCCGGGGGGGGGGGTGTTCCGGTAACCTCCCGGTACTCCGAAAAATTAATACCCGAATTACCCCGGAACCATTGTGGTGTTCGAATATAACCTTCCAATATATCAATATTTACCTCTCGACCATTTCGAGACTCCTTGTCATGTCCTTGATCTCATCTGGGACTATGAATAAACTTCGGTCATCAAATCTCATAACTCATAATACAAATCGTCATCGAACATTAAGTGTGCGGACCCTACGGGTTCGAGAACTATGTAGACATGACCGAGACATATCTCCGGTCAATAACCAATAGCGGAACCTGGATGCTCATATTGGTTCCTACATATTCTACGAAGATCTTTATCGGTCAAACCGCATAACAACATAAGTCATTTCCTTCGTCATCGGTATGTTACTTGCCCAAGATTCGATCATCGGTATCATCATACCTAGTTCAATCTCGTTACCGGCAAGTCTCTTTACTCGTTCTGTAATGCTTCATCCCGCAACTAACTCATTAGTCACATTGCCTGCTAGGCTTATAGTGATGAGCATTACCGAGAGGGCCCAGAGATACCTCTCCGATACACGGAGTGACAAATCCAAATCTTGATCTATGCCAACACAATAAACACCTTCGGAGACACCTGTAGAGCATCTTTATAATCACCCATTTGCGTTGTGATGTTTGATAGCACACAAGGTGTTCCTCCGGTATTCGAGAGTTGCGTAATCTCATAGTCAGAGGAACATGTATAAGTCATGAAGAAACCAGTAGCAATAAAACTGTAACGATAATAATGCTACGCTAACGGCTGGGTATTTTCCATCACATCATTCTCTAATGATGTGATCCCATTCATCAAATGACAATACATGTCTATGGTTAGGAAACATAACCATCTTTGATTAACGAGCTAGTCAAGTAGAGGCATACTAGGGACACTCTGTTTTGTCCATGTATTCACACATGTACTAAGTTTGCGGTTAATACAATTCTAGCATGAATAATAAACATTTATCATGATATAAGGAAATATAAATAAAAATTTTATTATTGCCTCTAGGGCATATTTACTTTAGTCTCCCACTTGTACTAGAGTCAATAATTTAGATTACAAAGTAATGATCCTAACACCCATAGAGTCTTGGTGCTGATCATGTTCTGCTCTTGGAAGAGGCTTAGTCAACGGGTCTACAACATTCAGATCTATATGTATTTTGCAAATCTCTATGTCTCCCTCCGCGACTTGACGACGGATGGAATTGAAGCGTCTCTTGATGTGTTTGGTTCTCTTGTGAAATCTGGATTCCTTTGCCAAGGCAATTGCTCTAGTATTGTCACAAAAGATTTTCATTGGACCCGATGCACTAGGTATTACACCTAGATCGGATATGAACTTCTTCATCCAGACTCCTTCATTTGCTGCTTCCGAAGCAGCTATGTTCTTCGCTTCACACGTAGATCCCGCCATGATGCTCTGCTTGAAACTACACCAACTGACAACTCCACTGTTCAATATAAATACCTATCTGGATTGCGACTTAGAGTCATCCGGATCAGTGTCAAAGCATGCATCGACGTAACCATTTATGACAAGCTCTTTGTCACCTCCATAAATAAGAAACATATCCTTAGTCCTTTAGGTATTTCAGGATGTTCTTGACCGCTGTCCAGTGCTCTACTCCTGGATTACTTTGGTACCTCCCTGCTATACTTATAGCAAGGCACAGATCAGGTCTGGTACACAACATTGCATACATGATAGAACCTATGGCTGAGGCATAGGGAATGACTTTCATTTTCTCTCTATCTTCTGCAGTGGTCGGGCATTGAGTCCATCGAGTTTACCTTGGATGCACCAACTTGGAGCTTGGGAATGAGCATGGCAGCCCACATCACCTTTGGACGCATTTGTGAGGTGTACCACAAGGATCTTGAAGGCACCGTCTATCAGATATGTGGACGCCGGGATGAGCAATGGGAGATGATTCGTACCAGGAAGGATTGATCAATTGCAGCGTACATTCAGGAGATAGATCAGCACATTCGTCGATATGAGTATCAGATGTGCGCTATCATGAAGAAGACCAAGAAGGTGATGAAGAGGAATATCGAGCTAGAAGAGGAACTCAAGTCAACACGCGATGGTTATGAAGAAGAAATTGATGTGCTACTAGAGAAGCATGAAGATCTGAAGAAAAAGCTAGGAATACCCATGGTGAAACCAAGGCAAGAACCTGAAGTGGATATTTGTTCGGAGGACTACATTATATTAGATGACACCGACACAGACAATGATGCAAATGATGACAGTGATGATGATTATGAAGACGAAGTTGGAGCTGATATTATGGAGTCTTCCACCGATCAAAATTTCTAGACGACCACCCTGTTACTAGTAGTATTCTTCCAAGTAGTTAGAATTTATCAATTTGTAATAGTAGTTTAGATCATTTGTGTGAACCTTGTTTGATATTGAGTGGTGTGAATTGAATGTATTTTCCTCATATGCATATGGGTAGTGAAATCTCTCATAGGCCTTATTCTATTCTGTTTTCTCACCCACTCTAACCCATCAGATGCCACCGAGACGTGACCCCGGATTCACTTTCCCGCCGGAGCTCACCCAATTGATCCAGCAACAGAATGGCTTGATGCAGATGATGATCCAGAACCAAGGAGACAAAAACAACAACAACCCACCACCACCACCCCCTGTTGACAACCTAGCCCGTTTTCTAAGGTTGAATCCGCCGGTGTTTTCTAGCAGCACCGAGCCGATTGTTGCAGATGATTGGCTCCGCAAGATTGGGAGGGAGCTAATCACTGCTGGACGCCCGGATGCAGAGAGAGTGCACTTTGCCGCACACCAGCTTGATGGACCTGCGACCTCTTGGTGGGAGAATTTCACCACCACTTACCCCATTGCTACAGTTACATGGGATCAGTTTCAGCAGGCCTTCTGCACTGCACATGTCTCAGCTAGAGCCATGAGTTTGAAGAAGCATGAGTTCCGCAACCTACGCCAAGGGAGTCGTACAGTGGGACAGTATGTGGATGAGTTCAGTAAGCTAGCACACTATGCCCCAGATGATGTGGTCACAGATGCCGCGAAGTAGGAGAAGTTTCTTGAGGGACTCAATGATGAGCTGGGTATGCAGTTGATGGTGGGAACCTTCAACAACTACAAGGATCTGGTAGTCATGGCCCTCATGATTGAAGGCAAGCAGCAGCAGATAGATAACCGCAAGAGGAGGTACGGATAGAGGAAGTATAATTCTGGAGCTCAGCAGAAGCCTCACTATTCCCCCTACTCGGGAGGACACACTCATCATAACCATGGAGGGCATAACCATGGAGGACATTTGCACAATGGAGGGAGTTCACACAACCATAGTGGCCCTAAGAATGGTAATGGGAATGGACACTACAAAAAAAATACACTTCCATGATGATACGTGTTTGTCACAGTAGGTCGCGTTTTTTGTCATGCATGTACATCCATGACGATTTTATGACAGAATCAAGATAGTCATACCTGTGCTGTCGTAGAAGTGTTCCATGACATTACCAAAATTATCATCACAGAAGTGTCCACTTCCATGACGATAAATCATGCGTCACAGAAGTGCTTTCGTCAAGGGTGACCGACACGTGGCATCCACCATAACGGAACACCGTTAAGCTATCGGGTCGGGTTTTGCATCCGATAACCCGTTAACAGCCCGGACCAATGGGAAATTTCCACGTGTAAAATTCTTATTGGCCGGACGAAACACGTGTCAGCTCGTCAGTGGGTCAGATAGGCGCCTATGATATGTCGACATGTGTGATGGCCCACCACTGGCCCATTTAGCTTACAAAGCCGGCCCGTTTGACTTGGTCAAAAGTTAACGGGTTGGCCCATGAAAAGCCTGTTAACGATCTCTTTGCAAATAGCCCATTTTACGGCCCGGTAACTCACGACCCATTAGGCCCTAACGGAAATCGGCCCAACAATGTCATGTGGACCGTCGAATATAACACCAGCCCATTTCACTTTCGGCCCATGTATGGCCCATGACGTCTTTCGGCCCATATGAGGCCTTCGTATCTTTAGGCCCTTTAGAGGCCCACGGTAACTCTAGCCCATAATGAACAGTAAATTTCTTTGTACCCGATAACGGGCCGTGATTCACATGGGCCATTGCCAGCCCGTGTTAGCTTTCAGCCTATTGATGGCCCATACGTTCTTGGGCTCCTTTCCGGCCCTCAATTACTTCCAGCCCATTACTGGCATGTTCCCCTAATGGGCCAAATTCGGCCCATGGCAAGAGTCAGCCCGTTTCTCGCATGTTAAACCGTTGCGCCGTTTCCAGCCCATCCTATATTCCGACCCATTAATGACCCGTTATGCCTGTGATAGAATTAAGCCTTTGCTGTCCTCCGGCCTGTTAACGGCCTGTTATTATGCTGGGCCGATACCAATTACACCCGTTTACGACCCATGTAGACCCATTTATCTGACGGCCCGAGGCCCACCGATTCTACGGCCCTGTTGGAGGCCCATTTATCGACGGCCGGTAGGAGACCCATGGATCCTGTGGCCCGTATATGGCCCATGGTTATTGCAGCCACTAGCAACCCAGGGAAAAAGAAGACTAGGAAATAAATAAGGCCGAAACTAACGCTAGGCTATTAAGGCGATTGCACAGATTACATCCACTCGGCATCAAAGATCACCACCAGTGCAAATATAGGGAACACCCTACACTATACAAAAATGGCTTGCTGTTTTCTTCAGCCGGTGGCTGCACATTAAGAACAAATTTTGTATCACACCAAAACAAATTACAACTATAAAGCAAAAGGAAGGTTGGCATAAAACTTAACAGTCTAGCAGATAAATGCACCACCAGAAATTCAGAAGCTCAGTTCATTTGACCTGACTGTTATGTTTTCATACTGTATTGTCCGATGGACCACCATAACCTTCGCCTTCATTTCTCCTAGGCTTCTGAACAACATAGCAAATGACTGATAGTCTGGTTTCAAAACCATGCATATCTTGACGACATCGAACAATGTCTCTCCTTGTTTCACAAAGGGTCTCTGTTAGGGAATGGACTTGTGTCTGGAGCGCAGATACAACATTGCTATGAGCTTGCATATCTTGATCATGAGGCAGTTTGAACGAGATTGCCTTAACAACCAACCCAGTATTACATAGGAACGTGCTTTTGGCACTGTCAGTGGACAGGTACTGATCCACTACAGCAAGATCTGACATTGCAGTTATAGTTGCCTCGCCACCTTCAGAAGGTGGCCGTTCCACCATTTTTCCATAGCTTGCTAAAAAGTTGAGTTTTTACATTAGTAGTACGAGAACAGAAGATATTAAGGAGGCAGCAAAACCAAACAAAATAGCTTTGGTCTATATACAGAACTTATTCTGGTGAACCCATGTAAAATATTAGTTGTATTTTATTGCAAAGTACATAATAAAACCAGGTTCCAAACATATGACCATGTACCATCGCTAATGTATTGTCTATTTATTCACATTGTATTGAGGGCTAAGGATAAAGAGATGAAGTTTATAATACGGTAAGCATAGTATGACATCATTCATATCACAAAACAACTGAGAACAGACAAACAAGCAATTGTAACGTTGAGTGGGCAAGTCCAGCACGGAACTAGATTACAGGTCAAGATCAAAGGAACATCACTCCTCTCTTTTAAACCTTGTAAGGTGCAATGATATGCTAAGACAATTGCATAAAATTGAAAAGAGTAATAGACATTGGCTGCAAACCATGCAGTTCAAGGTACAAGTCAGAGTAAGAAGTAGTTAAAAGGCATGAGGATTAAGGACATACAATAGTAGCTTTGACTGGTGTAGTCATGCCCTTCTTCTTGCTGGTGTGACAGTCCTTGAAGATTTCCACAACATTTGGTTCAGGTACTTTTTGGTCCTTGTGGGCTTTCCTCCGCATTTGGAACAAGTCAATATAGATCTGATAATATGGTACATCAAAAAGAGTGAAACAACAGCTAATTACAAGAGCCTCGCAGTGTGCAATATAGCTACGAGATCTTGTCGTCTGTTGGAATTTCACTTTCGTACAGTTGGCCTTATTCTTTGAATAGTTCACCTACAAGAAGATAGATTTGTGTGGCACATGCGTAAATAGGACATATACATGTGATCTGATCACATATATATAATGTACCTGATACTTCGGATCAGACCAGTGTTTAACGAGGCCCCTCCAGTCTTCATCTTATATATTTTCCACTGGAGATGTTTGGGAAAGTTCACTGTTAGCTTTGCCTTCAAAGTGACTTTTCCTCAAGTTACACCGATACTATCGCAGAGGAGACTTGAAAACATGGGTGCAAGCTTGTCTGGTTGCATCATCTTGGCTATCCAACTTGAACCTCATCTGTTGAAAATTATGGGTGTCTCATTATCAGCAACCTAGAAAGTATGGGACAGAGCAAGACGATATTACTAGTTTCCATACATAACCATACTTACAGATAAATGGTCGAGGAAGGTGTTGAACTGGGTTTTGTCTTTGTCATTCCTGTACTGAATCGATGTTGGGAGGATACGTACATGACACCTAACGGCAACCGTTGCCTCTGATAGTAACTTCGCTGACTCTGTAGCATCATGTGGCCTTTTTAAACCTGCCTCAGAATGGATCTCCATTCTTCCTCCTCTAGATTTAGTTAACCTGTCGAGCATTATCCCTGATGTTTGTTTCCTCTTGCGCCTAGGTTCTAGTCCAACAATGAGCATAGGAAGTGTTAGTGTACATCAAACTGTGAGACTACATATAAAGAAGCGTGCAACTGTAACTTGACTCCAGCAACTACCTTCTTGCTGTTGAAGCTCACAAGGTTCATCTGGTCTTGCCAACTCGTCTTGTGTCAAGAGTTCTTCGGAAGTACTGTAAGGTGGAAACGGAGCTTGGGAACGTGTTGCTAGCTTAGTTGACGCATGAGTAACTCGTGCAGCTGGTAGTACTGTGGAAGGTGTTGCAAGAACTAGGGCTATCTCTGCTTGTTTGGTGGTAGCTATTTGTTTCTGTTTAGCTTTTTGCAGATCGTGTAGCATGGGATACCCTGTTTGTAGAATTTTCCGCTGGACTTTGACATTCTATTGCAACATCAGTACCAGCAGAATCTGCAGGATTCATCCGCTTCCCATTCCC
Organism: Triticum dicoccoides; assembly: GCF_002162155.2. NCBI lineage: Eukaryota > Viridiplantae > Streptophyta > Magnoliopsida > Poales > Poaceae > Triticum > Triticum dicoccoides. The sequence goes on along the minus strand of NC_041381.1, from coordinate 450,168,782 downwards.
AGCCATTCTGTGTTTCTTCCTCTTTGTCTGTGCCATGTTAAGTCAAGCCGACAAGAAAAATGAATAACAATTTAGTTCTTCAGAATGAATTGATGCGTGATGCAGACAAACTGAACTTTGATGTTAGACAACCACATGATAGGAGGATGTAATATGTACGAAAAATAGGACGGAAGAGATAACCAGAACTATGATGTGTAAACTAAGCAGAAGACATTTCACCAAATTAGAAGCAATGCAATGGAAGGTAGACATCATATGAAAGATGCTACAAATATCGCTCTGCCAAGTTAACAGTGTCTCATCATAAATGGCATTTAACCAAATGTGAAGCAGTACAAGAAATAAATCACATGCAAGATGCAAACAACATCACACTACCAAGTTAGAGGTCTCTCGTCATTAGTGCCATTGCATATTCACAGCATTGCATATTCACAGCTTATGATGTGTAAACTAAGGACAAGGCATTTCAACAAATTAGAAGCAATGAAAGCTAGACACCATATGAAAGATGCAATTAATATCACTCTACCAAGTTAAAACTGTCTCCTCATAAGTGCCATTTCAACAAATTAGTAGTACAAGCTAGAAAAGAATGTGAGATGTAACCTATATCACACTCCAAAGTCAAACGTGTCTTATGATAAGTGATTGTTGCAGGTTACACAACAGTAGTAATTTGATGTAAGAACATGGTGTGATAGACAGATATTGTATGTTCTAGAAACAAGAACACGTGTCTTATTCAAGCATAATGTGTAAAGTAAGAAGATGGAATTCAACAAAATTAGAAGCAATACAAGCTAGACATCACACATAACATGCAACCACATATAACAGTGTGAAGTTAGAGGGAGCACCGGTGATGGTGCTCTAGGGGAGACGTGCTCATCATAAACACAGCTATGTTGAGTGTCTATGCATGTGTTGTCTTGGAAATCATCTTGGGAGGGGGGTGGGGTGGAGGAGTAGAAACTGTAGAGGCCCTCCATTTGGAAGGAGCACCTTTATCCGCTGCCTTGCTAACTTCGTGCCGCTTTATTGATTTTGAATTGTCAAGTAAAACCGACAAGAAAAAGCAATAAAATTCTCTCTTTAGAACACATTCATGCATGATACTGACAATCACTACTTTGATATAAGGCAAACACATGATACCAGGATGGAATATGTACGAAAAACAGGACGACATGGCATGTTCACAACTGTTTGTGTAAACTAAGCAGAAACCATTCCAACAAATAAGAAGCAATGCAAGCTAGACACCACATGAAAGATGCAACCAATATGACTCTGCCAAGTTAAAAGCATCCCATCATAAATGGAATTTCAATAAATTAGAAGCAGCGCATGCTATAAATTAGAGGCAGACAAGACTTTTGGGAGCACTAGACTGCAGAGGATCTTCGGGAGATCGAATTGCATTTGAAGAATTTGGTGAGACATATGATCAACTGGGGATGACCGAATCCCCGATAAGTGTGAGGAGATATTCGTAGGGTTATTCAGGCGGAAAAGATTTGCAAGGCAGTCAGAAAAAGGATTCTCAAAAGTCGGAGAATACTTTCGGGTATCTTGTAATAACAAGAACAACTAGGGATGGAAGTATGAACGGCGAGGGCACGTAGTTATCCATAAGGATTCAACGGTGTTAAGGGATTGCAAAAGAAATGAACACAAGTTCTCAGGAGTAGATCGGAGAGTATCTTCGAAGTCTTCTGGTGAAGCAGGCAATCCTCTATAATAAGGGGCTCTCTGGGAGGAAATATTTACGAGAACCTAGAGTCCGCGTTAGCAAGATCATTTAACCCGAATAGACGAGAGATCACAGTCCCAGAGTATAGATAAGGAATAAAAGATCCTAATACCACCCAATGGCGACGTGGGCCCACAAGCCACACAGCCATGTTAGTAAAAGTTTTTCAATGACTAGACTCAACTTCGGCAAAGGAGTTGGAAAGGGGGCTACCTACAGGCAGTCGGCTCCGATACCAACTTGTGACGCCCTCGATTCAATCGTACACTAATCATACACGCAAATATGTACGATCAAGATCAAGGACTCACGGGAAGATATCACAACAGAACTCTAGACACAAATTAAAATAATACAGGCTTTATATTACAAGCCAGGGGCCTTGAGGGCTCGAATACATAAGCTCGAATATACAAGAGTCAGCGGAAGCAACATTATCTGAGTACAGACATGAGTTAGACAAGTTTGCCTTAAGAAGGCTAGCACAAAAGCAACATCGATCGAAAAGGCAAGGCCTCCTGCCTGGGAGCCTCCTAACTACTCCTGGTCGTCGGCGGCCTCCACGTAGTAGTAAGCATCAGCGGTGGCATCTGGCTCCTGGGCTCTGACATCTGGTTGCAGCAACCGGAAAGAAGAAGAAAGGGGGGAAAGGGGTAGCAAAGCAACCGTGAGTACTCATCCAAAGTACTCGCAAGCAAGGATCTACACTATGTATGCAACATTATCAAAGGAAGGCTGTATATGTGGACTGGGCTGCAGAAATGCCAGAATAGAGGGGAGAGCCTAGTCCTATCGAAGACTAGCATCTTCTAGAAGCCACCATCTTGCAGCAACGGGAGGAAGTAGAGTAGCATAAAGTAAGTAGTAGTAGTGTCATCAACCTCGGCCAGAGATCCTTTCTCGACTCCCTGTGAGAAAGCAATCCCAGAGCCATACTATCCAGTTATCATCACAATCCAATTCTCATCACCATCCAGTTCTCATCACAAGTATCCAGTTCTAGTTGTATCGATCGGGATACAACTCCAAGTGTCCGTTACCGTAGGACAGGCTATCGATAGATGTTTTCTTCCCTGCAGGGGTGCACCAACTTACCCACCACGCTCGATTAACTCCAGCCGGACACACTTTCCTAGGTCATGCCCGGCCTCGGCCAAACAATACGCCGCAACCCGACCTAGTCTTAATAGAGAGGTCAGCACGCCGGACTAAACCTATGCCCCCAGGGGTCATGGGCCATCTCCCCGGGAACTCCTGCACGTTGCGAACGCGGCCGGTGAGCAGACCTAGCTACGTCCCTAAAAAGGTAGGAGCTTACCAGTCCAACCCGGCGCGCGCCGCTCAGTCACTGATGTCTATTAAGCTTCGGCTGATGTATACGACGCAGAACGCCCATACTATGCCCACGTGATGGTTAGTGCTATCAGGCCAGAGGCCCCTCGGATCAAATATCCAAATCATAGTGGATTAGGAACGCGCGGTAACAAGCAGAGACTCACGAAAGATGTGACCCCGTCGCCCCGTCTCGAGGACTTGCGGCAAGGGCTAAGAATGACCGGCCACGCCTCGTATTCAACTCTCGGGAACCCTCTAGGTCAACCCGTCTCCACATCACTCGCAATTATGCTCGCGCGGGTACCCCTCAGGGTTGACCCGTCTTTAGTAACATGGTTCATTGTAAAGTCATAGTAACCATAGTAACCGTGTGTCCAAACATCAAGGGGGAAACCCGAGGAATCACCCCCGGTGAATTCCACTCGATGTAATCATCAAGGTGAACGTAAGAGGAATCACCCCCGAGGTTCACACTTGAGGGGTTGCACGACAGAGTCATATCGGAAGTGGTTAAGGCGGAATCACCCTCGATGACCACGACCGAATAGCTACACTACAGGGTTAACATCAGAAGTGCTGTAGAGGTCTCACCCTCGGCACTCGATAGTAACCTAGCAGTGTCCAGCAACTAAGGGGAAAGTGATGTGCGGTGCCGGGGCCTGGTCTTCAATCTCGTTGACCGGGTCTTCAATGACGAAGCAGGGGCAACAAGGACAAGGTGGGGGTCACTGATGGGTCACTAACCAACCTATACTAAGCAGTTTAGGATAAGCGGGTAAGATACAATAGCAGATACAAAAGCAGGCTATGCATCAGAATAGGAGCAATCAATAACAGTAGTAAAATCTAATGCAAGCAAGAGAGAATGGAATGGGTGATATCGGGATGATCAAAGGGGGGGCTTGCCTGGTTGCTTTGGCAAGGAGGGGTCGTCGTCGACGTAGTCGATCACAGGACCAGCATTGGTCTCGGGGTCTACCGGAGAGAAGAGGAAGAAGAAACAGTAAATAGAGAGCAAGCAAGTGCATAACAGGACAACATGCAAAGCTAGACGTGTTCTAACATGGTGCTACACGCTACCGGCGAAGCGGGATAACATCCGGGAATGCTTTCCCGAAGTTTGGCATTTTTGGACAAACGAACCGGAGGGGGAAAGTTGCGTGTTTGCTACGCTAGGGATGTGGGGCAGACGAACTGGCTGTGTATTCGGATTCGTCTCGTCGTTCTGAGCAACTTTCATATATAAATTATCTTCATCTGAGGTACAGATTGTTTTATAGGATTTTTTCAAAGTTTTAACAATATTCTAAAATTACCTTAATTAGAAAATGAATGGAAAAAAAGCTAAGTGTACCCAGCCCTGTGTACACATAGAGGCTGACAGTGGGCCAGGTCAACTGTTGACTCAACAGTCAACAATTGACCGGTCAAAGGTGAATAGTGTTGTGGGGCCCATGTGTCATTGTCTTAGGTAGTTTTGATTTAATTTAGCATTTTAAATTATTAGCAGGGCCCACATATTAGTGCTTCAGTTTTAACAACTAGCTATTTAGGGGGGGTCCACCGGTTAGTGAGTGTTAGGGGAAATTAATCACTAAAGGAGGATTAGCCCCCGTAATTAAGTACCTGAAATCTAAAAAGTGGCCGCGCACTTTTTGGTCGAACCGAGCGGCCGGCTCTCACAGCGCATGCATGTTGTAATTTATTTGTCTGCTAGTGCATGTCGGCGTGGCATTAAATACGTTCACACTGCTCCTTTAGTTTAAGAAAGACAGATCCATCTGCATTTATTTCGGGTTTTTAAAAATTCAAAAAGCTATATCTTTCAAACCGCGCGTCGGAATTCAAATCTGTTTTCACCATTGAAATCCTCGCGACGAGATCTTTGAAACTAGATCCCGCATGGGTATATTTTGACGAATTTTTTTCGATGCCAACTTTGGAGCTATATAGTGCAACTCTATTACTGCATTGTGCAACTGTATTACTACATCGTGCAACTCTTTTCCAAAACTAATGTTTGGAGCTGCGCCTTCGTATGAGGTTACAACCTAGCAACCACGACAACTTTGATGTGCGACTAGTCTATTGCCTCGACGAAAGTCGATGTGCAACCTCCTCTTGTAATGTAGTCTAGTCGCACACACATTGATGTTTAGTTGGCTTGTAATGTAGTCTAGTTGCACATACATTGATATTTAGTTGGCTTGTAATGTAGTCTAGTTGCACACACATTGATGTTTAGTTGGCAGAAAGACTAATTGCACACGCATATGCTTAGTTGGCTTGTAATTTAGTCTAGTTGCACACACACTGATGTTTAGTTGGCAGGACACTAGTTGCACACACATATGCTCAGTTGGCGTGGCAATCTAGTCTAGTTGCACACACATTGATGTTTAGTTGGCAGGACTTTTTTGGCACACACACATATGCTCAGTTGGCGCGGCAATCTAGTCTAGTTGCACACACATTGATGTTTAGTTGGCAGGAAGACTAGTTCGTCAAAACATCCCCATGCGGGATATAGTTTTGAAGAGCACGTTGCGAGGATCCCAGCGGTGAAAACGGATCTTAATTCTGACGCGCGGTTTGGAAGATATAGCTTTTTGAAAATTTGAAAACCGAAACAAATGCATATGTGATCTGTTTTTTCCAACTGATTGTGACCGATGTGAATGTATTAAATGCTAAAAAATACATGCGCTAGCGGACAAAAATTACACACATGCATGTCTATGCAGAGCAGACGCTAGCGGATAAAAGAATTTCTATTTTAGGCCGGCCGCTCGCGCATGCCAGCGAGCAGCCGGCCACTACGTAGACTCGTCCAATTAAGTATGCCGGCCCCACGGTTGGGCAGCACACGCGGCTACTTGCAGAGGAGCGCCGGCGGCCAGCGCATCGCGCGCCGGGGAGGAAAACAGGGCACGGCCCCAGGCAGGAGAGGCCCTGGCGGGCTCACGGGCGGGTGGCGAGGCAGCGCCGGGGTAGGCCGGGGCGTGGTGGCCGGGGACGTGGCGTGCGGGGCTGCCGGCGCAGTAGCAGGCGCGGCGGGCACGGGTAGGATCGCTCAGCGCGGCAGTAGCCAGAGGCAAATCAGGGCAAAGTAGCAGCGGCGCTCAACGGCAAGGAGCATCGGTTTAGAAGCAGCTGCCGTAGAGAAGAGCAGCGGCACAGCTAGCAGCCGCAGCTCTAAGCAGCAACAACGCACAACAACGTAACCGTAGCAGCACGGCACGCACGTACGCGTACGCGTACATGGGAGCTCGGGTGTGCTCGGGGACGGCAGCTATGGAAACAAATCAAGGGGGCAAGGAGGGGGATGGACGCGGCTCGCTGCGAGGGATGTCGCGGACGTGCTCGGAACCGCGAGGAGGCACCGGTGGTGGAGATCGACGGCGATGGCGCCATGGCCGTGGCGGGGAAGACGACCAGATGGCGAGGTTGTGGAAGGCTTCAGCTCGAACCGGTGGTCGTAGGCGATGAAGACGAGGCCGACGAAGCTCTAGAGCATATCCTCGCAGGTCGGGGATGGCTCCGTCCATGGGAACAGCGGTGGCGCGACCATGGACGCGCTCGGGGCAGGGGAGATCTATGAGGAGGGAGAGAGGGAAGGAGTGGGGGAGCCAGTGGGGTGGATGGGATCGAGGGGTCGCGGTGTCGGCGCCCCCGAGACCCGGTTGGGAAAGGGGGTTCCTTTTCTCTATTTTAATTTCTTTTATTTTATATTAAAAGGATAGCTTACTATTTTGGATCGAATCGTGGCATCAAATGATTTTTATTGAATGTGAAACTTAGCAATAATTCAGGCACAACCTTGTGATGTTGCCTAAAAAGTTTCAAGGTCAATGGAATTGTTCAAGCATTTTTAGAAATTGAAAAGGTCATTTAATATGATGTTGGACCACTTTATATTTTCCCAGGGATTAAATGGTGAGTCAAATGAAGTTGGTTTCATCAAGAAGATGATCAGGGTAATTTATAGATTACTTGAACATTTTAGCTTTACTGCATGAAGAAATAATTTATTTGACTTTATTTTAAAATTGAATTTGAATTGGTTTTGAATCAAAGTGAGATTAGCAATAGTAATAGTGATGACTGGGCATCATTAGTAGGGATTACTGTAGCTTGATTATCCGGGCGTTAAAAATCTCCTCCACTACAAGAAATCTCGTCCCGAGATTTAAGAGCTGGAGTAAGGGGAAAGCTATAAGGACAATTGTCTGAAAGGATCAGCATCCGGTAGTTATCTCAAGGAAGGATATTTTAGAAGCACCAGGACGTATTGAGAGTGCTATACGGAGATTTAACAAGTTTTAACCAGGTAGGCATCCAGCTAATGCCTAAAATAGGTGATGAAGGGGTTTAGAGCAAAGAAGAATGATGTTGCCTCTAATACCGAAATGAAACATGGTGAGGAAGTTAGCTCGTGTATTACATATGAAGCCGAGTGCCAAGAATATTTTGGAATCAAGGTTGTATAGGAGAGTTAGGTTCCGATCCTGTGGAACTGTGGGTTATGAGCCCACCATGTGGGTTAAAAGTAGAAAGGGGGCCAATAGCTAGGCATGTGAGATGATAGACTATCAATTATGTTGCCAACAACGTTGGTACCAAGGGCGAGGAATGGAGAGAACTATTTTCCTGCTCGTTGAACGAGGCGGACCAATAGGCAAAGTTCTCATCCATCGGTGGTTACCGGAGTGTTAACAACAATAATAACAAGGTCTTACTGACAATTTGTACACCGAGGTGTTTTCATAAGCGGGGAATTATTTCTACTTATATCATATAGATCACAAGAAGGTTAAACAAACCAAAGGAAAGGAAAAATGAAATTATCAGATTAATCAGACCAATGGAAAGGAAAATGTGTTTACACACAAGAATTGGGGGTATATCCTTCCCCAGGGGAAGCAGAGCAGGATATACATGATATGACAACAAATTCAAAAGCACTTAGATAAAGGAGGCGAGGGAAGAATCATGATATTAAACATACAACGGTGTTTGGATAATAGATCAAGAAACATTCGACAATGTGCTTCCAATATTCTTGTTAATATTCGAAATACCTCAGTGATGCTTCGAGGTAGCATTAACATGGTGTTGCAAGTAGGGGTTGGAGTTGAAGATCACAAGAAATACTCAATGAACAATTGAAGGAATAGCAAGGAGTCCAAGGTATCACCAAGACATGATCAAACATGTGTTGGAAAGAAGACAAGGGGGGTTGTCAATGATAACTCAAGTCATTGAAGGTCAAGGATGGTATTTCTCATCATGAATTCTATTGATATCCTGGAAGAGCCCAGAATGTTGATGATGATCATGACCCATTTGTCGAGAGGTTTCATGACGATGTAACCGATCAGCGATGACATCAATTCAAAGGAATGATGAGCGAAAGGTTATTGGAACCACGAGCATGACACAAACTCGAGACCAAGCTTGTTGTTCAAGGCGAAATGATATGACGAGCAAGAGCGACGTAAGCTTAGCTCGTCGTTGAAAAATTGTGCTCCGAGAAGGACCAGGTAGCACAGTTAAAATTTAGCACGATAATGCTAATAGTCGATCAGGCTAGGAATGACTTGAAGGATAATTAAACTCGTAAGCAATGAAAATTACTTAGAGTTATTGAATCGGAGTGCAGAATCGATTCGCTTATCGGTGTTCTCGGTTGACAAACAACCCAGAACCCATGAAGTGACAAAGACAGGGTAAGGTAGTACTCCATCAAAAGTTCATAAGATGTAGTGCAATGGCATGATATCCTCGAGATAACATGAGGCAATACTTGAAGGTAGATCAAATTAGAGGTTGGACAAGTGAAATGACTTGCAGTAGACAAGTATTTTAACTTGTCCGGGAGATGGAATTAAAGAGAAACTATGGTCGGAACCACGGTTACGAATGATCAAACCACCGATACAAGATGAACTTATAACAAGGGGTAATTATTTTTACGAGCAGCTTCCATGATAAGTTCTACATCGGTTCCATGGGCATGAACACAAAGGTTCAAGGTCGACTCCCACTTCTTCAATGCATAACCTTTCATTCACTCCTCGTTTTCGAAGAATTTGTAGTGCGAAAGATTTATCTGGTGAAGCACCAGAAGAGTATGACTCACATCTCTTTCGAGTTCACACGGATTAGGGAAGGCATAGGTTCAACCCGTAGGGGTATCTTAGGAACATATACCACTAATTTCAGGATTAAAATATACCAGCTCAAAAGCAGAGTATGGTTGACAAAAGTAGAGGATACAATTTATCAAAGGCATTATGTATCCGGGGAAGAACTAAAGGAGTTGTGAATAGGCAGGAACGGTTAGATAATAATCCACCAAAGGATACGGCTGACCACAAAGAATCTGATGTGAGTAACAATGCTCAACCAGAAGAAGAAATAGTGCAAGGCATTGGATTATAGAAGCAGCTGAATAATTTCAATGTTCAAGTTGAAGGGAACCAGGTGGACAATCAATTAAACATGATTGACCGAGATCCAACTCATGTCCAGAATGACGTATGAGCAGGAAGGTCAAATTTCAGGGTTCGACTAATGATTGCAAGCAATTGCAACATAATGAATCAATAGGCTCAGGATGACAATGACAAAGGATGTTAATGAATATTGCAGACATATGGATTTAACCATAATGCAGGCAGACAAGACTTTCGGGAGCACTAGGCTGCAGAGGATCTTCGGGAGATCGAATTGCATTTGAAGAATTTGGTGAGACATATGATCAACTGGGGATGACCGAATCCCTGATAAGTGTGAGGAAATATTCGTAGGGTTATTCAGGCGGAAAAGAGTTGCAAGGCAGTCAGAAAAAGGATTCTCGAAAGTCGGAGAATACTTTCGGGTATCTTGTAATAACAAGAACAACTAGGGATGGAAGTATGAACGGCGAGGGCACGTAGTTATCCATAAGGATTCAACGGTGTTAAGGGATTGCAAAAGAAATGAACACAAGTTCTCAGGAGTAGATCGGAGAGTATCTTCGAAGTCTTCTGGTGAAGCAGGCAATCCTCTATAATAAGGGGCTCTCTGGGAGGAAATATTTACGAGAACCTAGAGTCCGCGTTAGCAAGATCATTTAACCCGAATAGACGAGAGATCACAGTCCCAGAGTATAGATAAGGAATAAAAGATCCTAATACCACCCAATGGCGACGTGGGCCCGCAAGCCACACAGCCATGTTAGTAAAAGTTTTTCAATGACTAGACTCAACTTCGGCAAAGAAGTTGGAAAGGGGGCTACCTACAGGCAGTCGGCTCAGATACCAACTTGTGACGCCCTCGATTAAATCGTACACTAATCATACACGCAAATATGTACGATCAAGATCAAGGACTCACGAGAAGATATCACAACACAACTCTAGACACAAATTAAAATAATACAAGCTTTATAATACAAGCCAGGGGCCTCGAGGGCTCGAATACATAAGCTCGAATATACAAGAGTCAGCGGAAGCAACATTATCTGAGTACAGACATGAGTTAGACAAGTTTGCCTTAAGAAGGCTAGCACAAAAGCAACATCGATCGAAAAGGCAAGGCCTCCTGCCTGGGAGCCTCCTAACTACTCCTGGTCGTCGGCGGCCTCCACGTAGTAGTAAGCATCAGTGGTGGCATCTGGCTCCTGGGCTCCGACATCTGGTTGCAGCAACCGGAAAGAAGAAGAAAGGGGGGAAAGGGGTAGCAAAGCAACCGTGAGTACTCATCCAAAGTACTCGCAAGCAAGGATCTACACTATGTATGCAACATTATCAAAGGAAGGCTGTATATGTGGGCTGGGCTGCAGAAATGCCAGAATAGAGGGGAGAGCCTAGTCCTATTGAAGACTAGCATCTTCTGGAAGCCACCATCTTGCAGCAACAGGAGGAAGTAGAGTAGCATAAAGTAAGTAGTAGTAGTGTCATCAACCTCGGCTAGAGATCCTTTCTCGACTCCCTGCGAGAAAGCAATCCCAGAGCCATACTATCCAGTTATCATCACAATCCAATTCTCATCACCATCCAGTTCTCATCACAAGTATCCAGTTCTAGTTATTCTCATCACCATCGGGTACCCTCCAGGTCAACCCGTCTCCACATCACTCGCAATTATGCTCGCGCGGGTACCCTCAGGGTTGACCCGTCTTTAGTAACATGGTTCATTGTAAAGTCATAGTAAACATAGTAACCGAGTGTCCAAACATCAAGGGGAAAACCCGAGGAATCACCCCCGGTGAATTCCGCTCGATGTAATCATCAAGGTGAACGTAAGAGGAATCACCCCCGAGGTTCACACTTGAGGGGTTGCACGACAGAGTCATATCGGAAGTGGTTAAGGCGGAATCACCCTCGATGACCACGACCGAATAGCTACACTACAGGGTTAACATCAGAAGTGCTGAGGAGGTCTCACCCTCGGCACTCGATAGTAACCCAGCAGTGTCGAGCAACTAAGGGGAAAGTGATGTGCGGTGCCGGGGCCTGGTCTTCAATCCCGTTGACCGGGTCTTTAATGATGAAGCAGGGGCAACAAGGACAAGGTGGGGGTCACTGATGGGTCACTAACCAACCTATACTAAGCAGTTTAGGATAAGCGGGTAAGATACAACCGCAGATTCAAAAGCAGGCTATGCATCAGAATAGGAGCAATCAATAACAGTAGTAAAATCTAATGCAAGCAAGAGAGAATGGAATGGGTGATATCGGGATGATCAAAGGGGGGGCTTGCCTGGTTGCTCTGGCAAGGAGGGGTCATCGTCGACATAGTCGATCACAGGAGCAGCATCGGTCTCAGGGTCTACCGGAGAGAAGAGGAAGAAGAAACAGTAAATAGAGAGCAAGCAAGTGCATAACAGGACAACAGGCAAAGCTAGATGTGTTCTAACGTGGTGCTACACGCTACCGACGAAGGGGGATAACATCCGGGAATGCTTTCCTGAAGTTTGGCATTTTTGGACAAACGAACTGGAGGGGGAAAGTTGCGTGTTTGCTATGCTAGGGATGTGGGGCAGACGAACTGACTGTGTATTCGGATTCGTCTCGTCGTTCTGAGCAACTTTCATATATAAATTATCTTCATCTGAGGTACAGATTGTTTTATAGGATTTTTTCAAAGTTTTAACAATATTCTAAAATTACCTTAATTAGAAAATGAACGGAAAAAAGCTAAGTGTACCCAGCCCTGTGTACACATAGAGGCTGACAGTGGGCCAGGTCAACTGTTGACTCTATAGTCAACAATTGACCGGTCAAACGTGAATAGTGTTGTGGGGCCCATGTGTCATTGTCTTAGGTAGTTTTGATTTGATTTAGCATTTTAAATTATTAGCAGGGCCCACATGTTAGTGCTTCAGTTTTAACAACTAGCTATTTAGAGGGGGGGGGGTCCACCGGTTAGTGAGTGTTAGGGGAAATTAATCACTAAAGGGGGATTAGCCCCCGTAATTAAGTATGCCGGCCCCACGGTTGGGCAGCACACGCAGCTACTCGCAGAGGAGCGCCGGCGGCCAGCGCATCGCGTGCCGGGGAGGAAAACAGGGCACGGCCCCAGGCAGGAGAGGCCCTGGCGGGCTCGCGGGCGGGTGGCGAGGCAGCGCCGGGGTAGGCCGGGGCGTGGTGGCCGGGGACGTGGCGTGCGGGGCTGCCGGGGCAGTAGCAGGCGCGGCAGGCACGGGTAGGGTCACTCAGCGCGGCAGTAGCCAGAGGCAAATCAGGGCAAAGTAGCAGCGGCGCTCAACGGCAATGAGCATTGGTTTAGCAGCAGCTGCTGTAGCGAAGAGCAGCGGCACAGCTAGCAGCCGCAGCTCTAAGCAGCAACAACGCACAACAATGTAACCGTAGCAGCACGGCATGCACGTACGCATACGCATTCATGGGATCTCAGGTGTGCTCGAGGACGGCAGCTATGGAAACAAATCAAGGGGGCAAGGAGGGGGATGGACGCGGCTCGCTGCGAGGGATGTCGCGGACGTGCTCGGAACCGCGGGGAGGCACCGGTGGTGGAGATCGACGGCGATGGCGCCATGGCCGTGGCGGGGAAGACGACCAGATGGCGAGGTTGTGGAAGGCTTCAGCTCAAACCGGTGGTCGTAGGCGATGAAGACGAGGCCGACGAAGCTCTAGAGCATATCCTCGCAGGTCGGGGATGGCTCCGGCCATGGGAACGGCGGTGGCGCGGCCATGGACGCGCTCGGGGCAGGGGAGATCTATGGGGAGGGAGAGAGGGAAGGAGTGGGGGAGCCAGTGGGGTGGATGGGATCGAGGGGTCGCGGTGTCGGCACCCTTATCCCCTCGTGGCGTCGGCGCCGGTGAGAGGGTCCGGGGCGACCTACCCCTGTAGCGACTCGGTCGCACGAACAGGAGAGAGGGGAGGAACCGGGGATGGTGGGCTGGCCTTGCGATCCAGCTGGGCCGAGACCCAGTTGGGAAAGGGGGTTCCTTTTCTCTATTTTAATTTCTTTTATTTTATATTAAAAAGATAGCTTACTATTTTGGATGGAATCGTGGCATCAAATGATTTTTATTGAATGTGAAACTTAGCAATAATTCAGGCACAACCTTGTGATGTTGCCTAAAAAGTTTCAAGGTCAATGGAATTGTTCAAGCATTTTTAGAAATTGAAAAGGTCATTTAATATGATGTTGGACCACATTATATTTTCCCAGGGATTAAATGGTGAGTCAAATGAAGTTGGTTTCATCAAGAAGATGATCGGGTAATTTATAGATTTACTTGAACATTTTAGCTTTACTGCATGAAGAAATAATTTATTTGACTTTATTTTAAAATTGAATTTGAATTGGTTTTGAATCAAAGTGAGATTAGCAATAGTAATAGTGATGACTGGGCATCATTAGTAGGGATTACTGTAGCTTGATTATCCGGGCGTTACATTAGAGCAAGCACCTGTGATGCTAGTGTAAGAGAAATGCGGTAATTAACTACAGAGCTACGTTCACTATCTTCATCTAGACTTGCTGTTTCTTGAGAATCATGTCGGGAGGCTGATGCTGCATTCTTTAAATGTGGAGTAGTCCACTTGCCTGACTGCCTCATCATAAGTAATTGATGAGGGATACACAAGAACATTAGTTTGATGTAAGAACATGGTTAATACACAGATGTACTAGTATGGACCAAAAACAGAAAGGCATGTCATATTCAAAGGTATAATGTGTAAGCTAAGCAGATGCAATTTAACCAAATTGGAAGCAATACAAGCTAGACATTCGGCTGGAGTGGTGAGCATGATCATCTAGGACCTGAGAGTCTGGTGGGAGGCAGGCTGCTTCGCCACCATCGCAGCTTTTTAGTTGGCTTCCAGGTGATGCCTGTCTTTGCTGGGCTTGTCACTGGCTTGGCCAGTGCCCTGACTAGCTATTTGTCTTCTGGTGCTCATGGGATGATGGTTCATGTAAAAACATATCTTTCCTTATCTTAATAAAGACCAACTTCGGCCTTTTGAATACATGCTAGACACCATATGGAACATGCAACCACATATGACACCTGGGATGGTGGTTCATTGCGAGCGAGGTCATCAACTCCAGAGTTACGTTTACCGCCTCTATCTGCTGACACTGCACCCTTTATAGCGCTGTAAAGTGTCGTGCCTACCCGCGAAGAAAGCTGGCACGACTTCTCTCTTTTCTTTGCTGCTTCTCTCGAGGCAGACTCTGAAATACCCTTGCATAAAAACACAATAGTGAGAGTATGGGTGAAGTGTGTGCAGAACTAGTGCACTGTAAAAGTAGCAGATACCAGGTGGCTAAAAAATAAATGACAGGAGACATATGATATCTCTATAACATTGCATGGCAAACAAAATTAGATTCTACTACGTATGATTTTGTAATATATGAGCACAGGAAATGCAGGTACTCCTCCAGCACACCACCACATGTGGTCATATCAAGATAATAGTCGACTGCAAATAAATAGGCCAGTAAATTTTTTTAATGAACTATCTGATCTATAAGGAACGGGCAGATGGCCTTCGTCTACCTCCCACCAGTAACTGTTGACGATCTTTCTCGAACCGCCAGCGACCACCGGCCCAGACCCCTACCTCCGTGGCCCCGCCCTCCCCTCGACCTCACACCACCGTCGTGCTTGGCAGTGCCCCCAGGCCATCCCTTTGATCCCGTCCGACCTCCAGATCGGGCGCCAGTAGATCTAGGCCCCACACGCCCCTAAGATAAACACCAAGGCGCTACTTCCCCAGCGTAATAGGCGTACTAGTGCCTGTTATGCCGGGAAATGCTTCCGTTAATTGGGAATCAACTGACTAGGAATTGAAATTCAGGGGGGCGACGGACCTCTAGCTAAGGTGAATTAGTATATGAGGAGAAACCTTGTGCATCGCGAGTTACTAGGAACATCTAGTATCAAGAAGAAGCAGTCAACTAGTGTCTTTTGTGGGATGAATACCGTGCAAGCAGACACGTAAGATTTGCACGAATAAGGGAAGAGGAGTACCCTTATCGGTACCCAATGTGGTCTCCTCCATATGTCGTGGCGATCTTCTTTTTTCTCCCGGAGGAACCGATGTTCTGGAGAGCCGTGGATCCTTGGACAAACCCATAGCCAAATTGTTGACTGTGTTGTCGTGGCCGTATATCAGCAGAGGGGAAGCAGATCCGAGGCGGCGAAGGACGCCGTAGAAGGAACAGCTCTGGTGCAGAGGACGGTGGCGAAGTTGGAGTGGCAGCGGTGAGGCGCATGACGGTGTGGTTGAACTGGCTCGGGTACGGACGGCTCGGCCTCGGCTTCCTACTGGCTGTGGAGGGCGTTGCGGTTGAGGTTACGGTGGACGACGACGTCCAGTTATCGGCACTGACGTGATGGAGGAGGGCGGTGGTTGATGGGTGGGATGGGGTGGCGGACGGAGGACGCCAGGGTTTCGCGGCTGGTGGAGAGGTAGTTTTTGCACCCATAGAGTACGATTGGGGAATCGGACGGGTAGGTAGGGGGAAGGTGGGAGAACCATGTTTCGGTCTGGGACGCGCTTGTTTTTGGCTTTTTTGAACAGAAGATGGGACACGCTTGTTTGAAATTTGGGGAAATTACAAACTTTGCCCCCCTCTTAAATTTCGGACCTACTGCGGGTCGGGGGTAGTGATGAGGATACAGACCTGGAGTAGGGTCATAGGCCTGACCTGTACGTCCTACCCAAGGTCATTACCCAAGAAGGCAAGAAGGTCAAAAGACACCATGAGACCCCCGGTCGAAGATGTCAAGTGCAATCCACTCGACATCTTGTCACTCGGGAGTCTCCTTACCTACTGTCACTCGACCAACAAGAGAATCACTCGACCTCCTAAAGATCAGGAGTTACGCAGTGTGCAATGGACACTCATTCACTCCGTAGTCATTACAGCACTTAAGGCCAGCGTTACCAGTAACGCCAGCACTTTATGTACATTAACTCCCTTGTAATGGAGGGCGGGAGAGGTCCTGGCAAACTCTATATAAGCCACCCTCCTCCTCTTGCACAAGGGTTCACACCCCCTGTAACATCACACATATAATCCAATCGACCACCGAGACGTAGGGCTGTTACTTCCTCCGCGAAGGGCCTGAACTCGTAAAACTCGTGTGTACACCATCGCCATAGCTGAGATCTTGCCTCTCCGTACTTACCCCCCTTTGTACTGTCAGTCTTAGAACCATGACAGTTGGCGCCCACCATGGGGTAGGTGTCTTAGCGACTTATTGGTGAAGTTGCAAGTTTTTCCGATCATCATCATGGTTTCCGGCGGTGAGTTGGTTGAGGGCCGCGAGATCCGTCTCGGCGTGCTTATTTTCGTCGCTGACGACTTGGCGTGGCTTCAAGAAGCTCCGCTTGACGTCGAGGCGCTTCCTGTCCAAGGGGCAACGCACTTTCGCGCGTGCATTCGTGGCGTCCTTCTTCGACAGTCGTCGACCCAGTATCAATCGGCTCCGACGGTGTCTTCCATCCCCGCTGTGCGCCGCCGCAAGCGATACGGTCGATCGCGTCTTCAGCGGTGGGTGAAACACGCGGTGGCTCGACGTTCGGCCACCCATCAAGTCGCGGCAATCGAGCCCGACGAAACTGCAGCATGTTCGATCTGTCGACTGGCTCCGCGGAGGCTGCATCCGAGTGCGATAGCAGCGATCCTGCGGCTGAAGTCCTGATGGTTGATGGTCCGCATGGCCCACCTGGCTTTCGCCGTGAGGATGGCGAAGATGCTGGCGACCATCCGTCATGGGTCCACGAGGAGTATCATCCCGAACCTCTTTCTTCGCAGAAGAGGGAGGAACTTTGTCGCCGCAACATGGATGCACTTCACACGTCCATCGTTGGAGAAACTCCCGAGGCTCGGGCCTTGGAGGAGGCGCGCTTGGCTAATTTGGCTGAGCGCACTCGACTGGAGAACCTGGAGCGCGCTCTCGACGAGCGAGCTTGGGAGCGGGTCCCTGAGTCCAGTCGACGACAGCTTTTCCCGCCTCCACCTAAGGTATACCGAACTCCAATTCAGAACCTCACCTCTGCGGCCCGAATTGCAGAGTCGATCCAACCTTCCCAATCCAAGGCTGGCCGAGGGTTGGAGCAGATCCGGGCCTTGCTCCGAGCAGCAGGAGAGCAGAATTCTGCAGTGTCTCAGTCGCGGAATAGGATCCACAGCAGATCCATGGTAGCGGATACAGTTCAGTAGGCCCATAGCCCAAGATCGCCCCTGCGGCATGAAGACCATGGGCAGTATGATCGTCAGTTCGACCACGACAATCATCATCGAGTTCCTACACCTCCTCCGTGGAGTGCGTTGTACGTGCCTCGGTAGAACGATGACAGACGCCATCACAGGGACGAGCGTAGAGCTCCAGTCGACCCAAGAGAGCCAGGCTTCGATGCGAGATCCATTCTCGTCCAAGGCCTAGTCGACCGGAACAGAGCGCATAGAGAAGACCCTGGAAGAGATCGTTCGAGTGGCAGCAGATTGCATGTTTCAGGCCTAGAGTGTTTCAGCAGAGCCATCAGGGCAGCAGTGATTCCTCCCAACTTTAGGTTGGCAACCGGAGTCAGTAAGTTCACTGGAGAATCCAAGCCTGAAACCTGGCTTGAGGATTACCAAGTGGCTGTGCAAATTGGAGGCGGAAACAATGAGATAGCGATGAAACATCTCCCTCTTATGTTGGAAAGGTCGGCCCGAGTGTGGTTGACTCAGTTGACTCCAGGCAGTATACACAGTTGGGAGGAGCTATCTCAAGTGTTCGTAAGAACTTTTGAGGGCACGTGCAAATGACCAGCAGTGTTGCCCGAGTTGCAGCCTTGTGTGTAGAAGCCGAATGAGACTTTGAGAGAATTCATTCAGAGGTGGACCACTTTGCATCACACCATTGAAAATGTATCAGAGCATCAAGCAATGTGTGCTTTCAAGGAAGGCGTCAAATACCGAGAGTTGGTCCTGAAATTCGGTCAGACTGGGGATATGACTCTGATCCGGATGATGGAGATAGCCATCCGGTACGCTAACGGAGAAGAAGAAGATCGACTCCGTAGCGGGAAGAGTAAACCAGTCGGTCAAGAGGCCGGTGGGGGTAACTCCAGTAGGAAACAGAAGTGTAAAGCTGAGCCAGCGGCACCCGGTGAGATTGTAGCAGTGGCTCAAGGAAAGTTTAAGGGAAAACCTAAGGGGCCCTGCCCCCCTAAGAAGGTAAAGGATCAAGCAGGAAATGATGTGCTGGATTTGCCGTGTCACATCCACACGAAGAAAGGTGAAGAAGGTAATCTAATTTACCCAAAGCATACCACTCGACAATGTCGACTCCTGATCCAATAGTTCCGAGAGAAACATCCCAATGAGAAGGAGAAAGAGTCGGACAGAGATGAGGACGAAGAGGAAGACGATGGTTATCCCAAAGTCAATTCCACTCTCATGATTTTTGCTGATGTTGACAACAAGAGTCGGTTGAAGGTTATCAACAGAGAGGTGAATATGGTTGCTCCGGCGACAATGAACACGTACCTGAAATGGTCCTAGACAGCCATCACATTCGACCAGTCAGACCATCCTGCTCGTTTAGCCACCCCCGGGAGGCAAGCGCTGGTGGTCGACCCAGTGGTCGGAGGCACTCGACTGACTAAAGTGCTGATGGACGGTGGTAGCGGTCTGAATATCCTTTATGCTGAAACCTTAAAGGGTATGGGCATCCTGATGTCCAAGCCTAGCGAGAGCAATATGAGCTTCCACGGTGTTATCCCCGGAAAGAAAGACGAATCACTCGGCCAGATCGCTCTCGACGTGGTTTTCGGTGATTCCAAGCATTACCGTAAAGAAAAGTTAACATTTGAAGTCATGGATTTCCAGAGTGCTTATCATGCCATTCTGGAAGGCCTGCATACGCACGTTTCATGGCTCGACCGTGTTACGTATACCTCAAGTTGAAGATGGCTGGCCCCAAGGGTGTGATCACAGTTACTGGCAATCGGCAAAAGGCGGAGGAATGCTTCCAGAAGGGTTCCAAAATTGCCGATGCGCAGATGGCAGCTGTCGAACTTCAAGAGTATCAGAAGAATGCAGATCCGAGTGATTTGCTCCGAGCCAAGAAGCCATCCACCGATTCTGCAGTTCAGTCGTCTGGTGAAACGAAGCTGATTTATATTCATCCAACCGATTCCAATGCCACGCTGACTCATATATCAACAACACTTGACAGCAAATAGGAAGAAGCCCTCATCCAGTTCCTCCGTGAGAACTGGGACATCTTCGCATGGAAACCCTCTGACATGCCAGGTGTACCCAGAGGACTGGCTGAGCACCGTTTGCGTGTCGACCCCAAGGAAAAACCCGTCAAAGAGCACCTTCGGCGGTCCGCCATGCAAAAGAGGAAAGCGATTGGCGAAGAAGTGGCTCGGCTACTAGCAGCAGAGTTCATCCGAGAGATCTACCACTCCGAGTGGCTTGCCAATGTCGTCATGGTCCCTAAGAAGGACGATTCACTTTGTATGTGCATTGATTTCAAGCATATCAATCGGGCCTGCCCAAAAGATCACTTCCCTCTCCCCCGTATCGATCAAATTGTTGACTCGACTGCGGGGTGTGAGCGCTTGTCTTTTCTAGATGCATATTCCGGGTATCATCAGATCTGACTGTATGGTCCCGATGAAATAAAAATAGCCTTCATCACCCCATTCGGGTGCTTTTGCTATGTCACCATGCCATTCGATCTTAAAAATGCTGGAGCCACATTCATGAGGATGATTCAGAAGTGCCTGCTCACCCAAATCAGTCGGAATGTGGAAGCATACATGGATGACATCGTGGTCAAGTCTCGCAAAGGAACCTTTGCCAACCTAAGGAGGTACACTATCAAGCTTAATCCGTCAAAATGCATGTTCAGGTTTCCCGAAGGAAAGTTACTCGGTTTTCTCATTTCCGAACGAGGGATCGATGCCAATCCAGAAAAAGTTTATACCATCCTCCGAATGAAACGCCCTGTGCGAGTGCATGACATTCAGAAATTGACTGGTTGCTTGGCCGCCTTGAGTCGATTCATTTCTCGTCTCGGTGAAAAGGCATTGCCTCTTTACCGACTGATGAAGAAATCTAATAAGTTTGAGTGGACCGAGGAAGCGGATGCAGCATTTGCAGAACTTAAAACCCTGCTTTACACCCAGCCGGTGCTCGCTGCGCCAATCAGCAAACAGCCTTTACTGCTTTATATTACAGCCACTGGACAAGTTGTCAGCACAGTACTCATGGTCGAGCGGGTAGAGGAAGGAAAAGCTTACAAGGTTCAACACCTAGTTTATTATCTCTCTGAAGTTTTGACTCCATCCAAGCAACAATATCCTCATTATCAGAAGCTTGTCTATGGAATATACATGACCATGAAGAAGGTTGCACATTACTTCTCCGATCACTCTATTACAGTCGTCAGCGACGCACCGTTGTCTGAGATTCTGAATAACAGAGATGCAACTAGTTGAGTGGCAAAATGGGCGATTGAACTCCTTCCACTGGACATCAAGTTTGAGGCAAAGAAAGCTATCAAGTCCCAAGCAATCACGGATTTCCTTGCCGAGTGGATTGAGCAGCAACTACCGACTCAAGTTCACTCGAAACATTGGACTATGTTCTTCGATGGCTCCACGATGCTAAATGGATCAGGTGCTGGGGTAGTATTGGTGTCCCCCCATGGAGACAAGCTTAACTATGTTCTCCAGATTCATTTTGATTCCTCCAATAACAAGGCAGAATATGAAGCACTTTTATACGGGTTGCATATGGCCATTTCACTCAGTGTCCGTCACCTCATGGTATACGGTGACTCTGATTTGGTGGTTAATCAAGTGATGAAGGAATGGGATGTCAGAAGTCCAGCCATGACTGGCTATTGCAATGCTGTTAGGAAGCTGGAAAAGAAGTTTGAAGGGTTGGAGCTTCACCATGTACCCCGATTGAAAAATCAAGCTGCAGATGAGTTGGCAAAGATAGGTTCAAAGAGGGAGGCCATTCCCCGCAATGTGTTCTTGGAACATATTCATTCACCTTCAGTTCAGGAGGATCCTTTCACTGAAGAGTCGCCACAGCCCAAGAGTGCCATGAATCCAACTGAAGTCGAAATCCCAGCCGTGGTCGACTTGATCATGGAGGTTTTGGTCATTACTCCCGACTGGACAATGTCGTACATTACATACATTCTTAGGAAAGAACTTCTGGAGGATGAAGAAGAGGCTCGACAGATCGTCCGGCGATCTAAGGCCTTTACTGTGATAAAGGGGCAGTTGTTCAGAGAAAGTGTAACTGGAGTCTGCCAGAAGTGCATCACACCAGAGGAAGGCCGGATGATCCTCAATGATATTCACTCGGGAACCTGCGGTCACCACGCTTCCTCTCGGACCATCGTGGCCAAAGCATACCGAGCCGGATTTTACTAGCCGTGGGCCAATGAGATGGCTAAGGAAATTGTGGATAAGTGTGAAGGCTGTCAGTTTTACTCCAACATGTCTCATAAACCCGCGTCAGCTCTGAAAACAATTCCACTCATCTGGCCTTTTGCCGTCTGGGGACTGGACATGGTTGGACCTCTGAGGACTGGCAGGAGTGGATTTACTCATGTGCTGGTGGCAGTCGACAAGTTCACCAAATGGATCGAAGCCAAGCCCATTTAAAACCTTTGAGCAAGTACATCTATGAGTTTCATCAGGGAACTGATATTCAGATATGGCGTCCCACACAGCATCATCACGGATAACGGCTCGAACTTCGATTCTAAATAATTCGGAATCTTTTGTGCCTCCCAAGGCACGAGAGTCGACTATGCTTCGGTCGCTCATCCTCAGTTGAATGGGCTGGCCGAGCGGGCGAATGGATTGGTTCTCAAAGGACTGAAACCCTGGTTGATGCGTGACCTAAAGCATGCAGCAGGGGCTTGGGTCGACGAGCTCCCATCAGTACTTTGGGGATTGAAGACAACCCCTAACCGGTCGACTGAAGGGACTCCATTCTTCCTAGTCTACGGAGCCAAAGTCGTGCTCCCTAGTGATTTGCTCAACAACGCGCCTTGAGTCGAACTCTTCTCAGAGAAAGAAGCAATGCAGGCTCGGCAAGATGCAGTCGATCTCCTAGAAGAAGAAAGAGAGATGGCTTTGATCCGATCGACCATTTATCAGCAAGACTTGCGTCGATTTCATGCCAGAAATGTGAGGGGTCGGGCATTTCAAGAAGGAGACCTGGTTCTTCGAGTGGACCAGTAGAGACCTCACAAGCTCGCTCCTGCTTGGGAAGGCCCTTTCGTCGTCACCAAAGTGCTCCACAATGGAGCGTATCGTCTCTTCAAAGTCGAGCATAATAAAGATGAGCCACACGCCTGGAATGCGGATTTGCTCTGCCCTTTTTACTCTTAAGTATTTAGAACTGATGAGATGTAATAAGAAGTACCCTTTTAGTTTGATTATCAAAAGACATGATTTTACAGTCTTCTGAACGATTGTTGTTCATTTTTTACATGTTTTAAAGCCTGCCGAGTGGTGAGTCTGCCTCTCACTCGGAGGCTTAGCCGCGAATCCGTTTCACCTAAGTAATATAAAAACCATACCGAGTGGTGAGTCTTCCTCTCACTCGGAGGCTTAGCCGCGAATCCGTTTCGCCTAAGTAATATGAAAATCCTGCCGAGTGGTGAGTCTGCCTCTCACTCGGAGGCTTAGCCGCGAATCCGCTTCGCCTAAGCAACATAAAAATCCTACCGAGTGGTGAGTCTACCTCTCACTCGGAGGCTTAGCTGCAGTCTAGTACTCGCCTAAGTAATATAAAAATCCTGCCGAGTGGTGAGTCTGCTTCTCACTCGGAGGCTTA
>NC_041381.1:450131496-450145162 GCF_002162155.2 Triticum dicoccoides | reverse complement strand
AAAATCCTACCGAGTGGTGAGCAATCCTCCCACTCGAGGGCTTAGCTGCAGTCCAGTACTCGCCTAAGTTAAAAAAATCCTACCGAGTGGTGAGCAACCCTCCCACTCGGGGACTTAGCTACCGTCCAGTACTCGCCTAAGTGTAAAAATTCTACCGAGTGGTGAGCAATCCTCCCACTCGGGGGATTAGCTGCAGTCCAGTACTCGCCTAAGTTTAAAAATCCTACCGAGTGGTGAGCAATCCTCCCACTCCGGGGCTTAGCTGCAGTCCAGTACTCGCCTAAGTTTAAAAATCCTACTGAGTGGTGAACAATCCTCCCACTCAGGGGCTTAGCTGCGGTCCAACACTCGCCTAAGTTTGAAAAATCTTACCGAGTGATGAGCAATCCTCTCACTCCAGGGTTAAGCAAAGTGCGGGTCAACCACGACCACCACTTCAGATTCGTACCATCAAGAAGAAGGACGAGATTGAGTGTGTCGCTAGGGAGAGTCACTTTCAGGAACGTCAAGACCATTGCTGAGTGCCTTGCTGGCGAGCTGATCAATGCTGCTCAAGGATCATCCAATCGGTTGACAGGAATGTCAAGACCATTGCTGAGTGCCTTGCTGATGAGCTGATCAATGCTGCTCAAGGATCGTCCGATCGGTCGACTGGTGATTCTTCTTCAGAAGCTGCATCAAGCAACTCAAAGACAAACGCAATATACTCAAAGATAAATCCAAAGATTCCTCACCGCAGAATAAAGTGCTCGGGCATCAGGCCCGAAGGAGTTTTAATGGTTACAAAATCACTCGGCATTCCGAGGCAAATAAAGGTGAAGCATAATGTTTTTTCAATCACTCGGCGGGAGAAGGACTGGCCGGATCACAGAAGCTGTCGAGGTCGATGCTGTCGGTGATGCGAGTGGCTGCCTCGAGGAAGGTGGACATGAAGGTCTGGAAGGAGTGCTTCTTAGTATTCGCTACCTTGAGAGCAGCTAGCTTCTCTTCCTTAGCCTCCTTGCAGTGCACTCGGACCAACGATAAGGCGACGTCGGCACCGCAGTGAGCAGAAGATTTTTTCCACTCTTGCACTCAGCCTGGAATCTGATTAAGTCGAGTCATCAGTGACTCGAGGTCCTGAGACAGCTCCGCCTGAGGCCAAAGTTCAGCATCCACTTGGGTCGTCGCCGCCTTCAGTCGAGCCAGATATGCAACTGCGCCATCCAAGCGCGACTCCAATCACAGCAGATTCATTGCAACGTCATCTTTCATAGGACAATTGATGGGGTCGAGACCCGTCTCGACCCGCCCGATTTCAGCTTCAAAGTCCTGACACAACTTTGTCCCATTGCGAAAAACGATGAGTCGACAGCATGACAACAAAGTTTAATCAACGACAAATTGACTAGTCGAATGATCATACCTTCAAGCTTCAGAACAAGTTTCACAGCAAGTTGTTCCAGATAAGACTCCAGCTTGTCTGTCTTGGCTCTGAGGCCACCGACTTTTGTGGTCAGGTTCTCCTTGTCCTTCCTCAGCTGCTCGACTTCCTGATTAGCTTCCGAGATGGTGGCCTTCAACTTCGCGTTCTCCTCCTCCAATTTGCCGACTGAAGCCAGCTTCTGGTCCGCAAGCTTCATCTTCTCACGTGCTTCCTTCTGAGAAGCGGCAAGGTCCAGGTCCTTCTTCTCCAAAGCCTCCTTCATCCTCTCTAAATAAACGTCACTCTTTAGATGAGACTGAAGTTGACAATTTTCACTACGCACATCTGCTCGTGTGAAATCACTCGGTTCAAAGAGACTGAAAGAAAAACCAGTGCGAAGTGCAAGCTACAAAGCAGATAAAACAGCCGAATGGTTACCTCCCATGATGGCCGTTTCTTCTTGAGCAGTCTTGAGATTCTTCTTCGCGAGTTCAAGGTCAAGTTCAATGCTGATATGCTTCTTCTTTAATTCGGTGAGCCGAGCTCCAAGATCACAAGACCTCTGCAGCCAGCAAAAGAGACATGTCAATCGACAGCAATAAGAGACAGTGACGGAGAAAAATTACTCTAAGACTACTGCCGAATCAAATATTCAACAATAGTCTCGGGGACTACACCTCGTGGGTGCACTTAGCATGCCACCACTGAATCAGGTCAATACTCAGCAAGGGTTGCCCAGCGTGAGTTCAAAAAAAAAAGGAAGAGATACATCATTAGACCTCAGTCGACTACGAGCAGTCGATCGTGGTCTCAGGGAATACACCCAGTGCGTGCACTCGGCGTGCCCCCACTAATTCGAACAGTTTATTGAGACTCAGCTCGAGGCGAGCTGAGTTGACGATTCCTACATTCTAAACGAAGGAACACCCCAGTGGGTGGTCAGATATAAAGCAACACTCAAAATTTCAGTTGGAATGTTGCTGACCTGAACATTGGTCTGAAGGGCAGTGCTGGCATTGTAAGCTACCTGGCTAGCCTCATGCATCACTTTCACCTGCTCCATGACAAGGTTCACCTGACGAAGAGCTTCCCTAGCGGCGCCCGACGAGTTGTCTAGAATTTGATACATAGCAAAGAGTGATGGCTCCAGGGTGGTCGAAGCAGTTATCGGGTCGGACGAGTGGAGTTGCACCGGTGCAGCAGGTGTCTGTGTAGTCGACCCCAACGGACAATCAGTTGTCAGCGGGTTGGCGAATGTGATGTTGGTCCGAACCGGCCTTCGGAACGTTCGACCACCGCCTGAAGCGCCGGCGTCGACTGAGGGACTTGGATTTCAAGCCTCCTGCTGCTTGAGCCTCCACTCTTCTTTCTCCTCTCCTGTAGAGGCGCTTCTTCTTCTTCATCATCAGGGAGCACAACGATCTCTTGTGGAGCTACAGAAAGAGAGAAGTATCAAATTTTCAGCCGATTGACCGCTCACTCGACTAAATGAAACTCAGTCGAACGAACTTACCAGATCGGGAGGTGGTGTCCTCATCTCCTGGTGCCTTGTCGACATCCATGTCAGTAGCAGCAGAGGTGGGTCTAGAAAGATGCATCATCTGATCGGTCAGAACAGAAATGTCAGTCTGTATGTATAAGCACAAGTGTTTTACTCACCCTGAATCCACTGGGACGTCCATCTTGATTCGCGGAAAAGTCTTCCGAGTCTTAGGAGGGGCAACTTTGGGCTGCTTGGCGGTCTTCTCTATCGGTTCTGGAGTCGACGTCCGAGTCGCTTCTAAGCGTGAGTACTCGGAGCCACGCTCTTCCCGCGCCTGCCCACCGGGTCGTGATGCTGCTTGGATCGGTGCTCGGAACACGGCGATGAGTCGACCTCTTCCTTGTCGTCCGACTCCTTGCTCTCCTCCTCATCCTCTCCATCCGAAGACTCCCATTCGCTGCTCTCGTCTGCACTGGCCTCCTCCTCCTGGCCTTGCTCCAGGGCTTGTTCAACGTTGGGCATTGAGTACATTTCAGTGAAGACCTACAAGATGAGAAGTCAAGCAAAAATCAGTCGACATTGAATGCAGTCGGAACTTATGTGCCAAGTAGTCAGAACAAAAGACATACCTTGTCGGGTGGGTTGTTGTCTCTGAAAGGAATAACTCGCCTGGATCCCCTGGGATTGTCCTCATTGCCCATGATACTCCTCAACCACATGGCCACAGTCTCGGATGACACTTCCTCTGGATGGACCCGAGCAGTGTCTTCAGGTCCAGAGTACAGACACATGGGATGATCACGGGCCTGGAGAGGCTGGATGCGTCGACTGAGAAACACTTCCAGCAGGTCCAGGCCGGTAACACCCTCATTGATAAGATGGACCACTTTCTCTACCAGCATCTTCGTCTCCACGTTCTCAGCCGCGGTCACTTTGAGTGGAGAAGGAGTTTGGACGCGGTCGAATGTGAAGTGAGGGAGGCCTGTCGACTGACCTGGAGCTGCCTGGTCCTGACAGTAGAACCAGGTCGACTGCCAGCCTCTAACCAATTCAGGGAGAGTCATAGTGGGGAAAGAGCTCCTATGCCTTTTCTGGATGCCTAAACCCCCACACATCTGGATGACATTGGTCTTTGAGTCACTCGACTTCGCCTTTTTGACTGACTAAGATCGGATGGTGAAGATGTGTTTGAAAAGACCCCAGTGCGGTCGACACCCCAAGAAATTTCACACATCGACATAAAGGCGGCCAGATACGTGATGGTGTTAGGAGAAAAATGGTGGAGTTGAGCGCCGAAAAAGTTCAAGAACCCCCGGAAGAAAGGATGCGGAGGAAGCGAAAAACCGCGGTCGACGTTTGTGGCGAGCAGAACACACTCACCTAGTCGAGGCTGGGGATTCATCTCCCCCTCCGGCAGCCTTGCCGCCCCCTTGGCGATTAGTCTAGACTCCGCCAGCTCGTCTAGATCCTCCTGCCGAATCGAAGACCGGATCCAATCGCCCTAGATCCATCCCAACGGCAGCCCCGCGTGCGACGACGACCCGCGTTGCTGCTTCTTGCCCTTCGCCACCCCCTTCCTCTTCTTTGCACGTTCTAGCGCCGCTGTCTTGTCCTTAACCATGGCGATGGAGCGGCCGCATCGAAACAGAAGAGCTGAGCGCGACGCAGAAGCAGAAGGGGAAGAAGGAGGAAAAGGTGCGCACAATGCAGACGCCTCGGTCCCGTCACCTTATAAAGGGCCACTTTCGGGTGACTGACGCGTGGGACCAGGCAATCCTATCAAATCCCGCAACAGTCGCTTGTAGCGTACGTGGCAAAAAAGGCAGCATGGAAATCGAGGCATCACTGTTTATCCGCTCCGCCCGCTTCGGCACTCCCCGTCCAGCGCGCTTCCCCAAAATTTCGTATCCCGTGAAATCCGGGATATGCAGCAGTCAGTCGCGCCCAAGATCCTGCATTCCAATACAATACTCGACCAATGACACCACAAGTTCAGTCGACGACTCCGTGAATGGATCAAGGCGACTGAATCGACGCTGAAGTACCAACACGAGTTTTCCATCTTGCAGAAAGCGCTCGCGAAGGCACAAGAGTCAGACCAAGTTCAACTCCAACCTAACTTCCACTCGAACCTTAATCCATTCGGGGGATACTGATGAGGATACAGACCTGTGGTAGGGTCATAGGCCTGACCTGTACGTCCTACCCAAGGTCATTACCCAAGAAGGCAAGAAGGTCAAGAGACACCATGAGACCCCCGGTCAAAGATGTCGAGTGCAATCCACTCGACGTCTTGTCACTCGGGAGTCTCCTTACCTACCGTCACTCGACCAACAAGAGAATCACTCGACCTCCTGAAGACCAGGAGTTAGTCAGCGTGCAACGGACACTCATTCACTCCATAGTCTTTAAGGTCATTAACAGCACTTAAGGCTGGCGTTACCAGTAATGCCAGCACTTTATGTACATTAACTCCCTTGTAATGGATGGCGGGACAGGTCCTGGCGAACTCTATATAAACCACCCTCCTCCTCTGGCACAAGGGTTCGCACCCCCTGTAACATCACACATATATTCCAATCGACCACCAAGACGTAGGGCTGTTACTTCCTCCGCGAAGGACCTGAACTCGTAAAACCCGTGTGTCACTTTCGCCATAGCTGAGATCTTGCCTCTCCATACTTACCCCCCTTTCTACTGTTAGTCTTAGAACCACGACAGGTAGGATGGTAATCGCAGGTGTCCCAAATAGTGGGCGGGAGCGATTTCGGCTGCGCGCATGTGTGCTTAGGCGGCCATTGTGTATGAATGTTTTTCGGAGGCGGTTGCGTGGCGTCTAGATGAAGCTACAAGCCTACCCCGGTTTAGACCTTTAGACGTCGGGCCGGTAGGTTTCACGGGTCGGAGTTATTAGAAAAGTAATTTCCTTGTACTACCAAACATTGGTCTCACACGGTTTCGGGCGAGTAGAGGCTCTTTTGGCGCTTCGTTCGAAATTTTGAAACACAAGCATTCACGTTTAGAGTACTCTTGAACTATGAGGATTGACCTAAATAGACAATGTTATATTTGACCCTGTATGTTCGAGAACCTCATTAAATTATCCGCTTCTTTTTGAAATTTTGACACTTGAAAATCCTATAACTACGATTATTTTGGAATGGAGGAGCTAAATTTGAATATATTTTGTACACGACTACATATGCTATTATGTACAAAGTCAGAGCAAAGATTGGTGCCCCCATAATTTAGGTATGATTTACAAATGCCAAGATATCAAATTCAAATAATTGAATGGACTTCATGTTGAATTCATTTTTTTTAAACCACCTTAAGTTGAATTCAAATGTATGCTAGTTCATAGGTAGCTATTTATATTGTTCATTGTGTAACTTTCATATGTATAATGTGCTTTACACACACAACATGAACTATACTCACGTTTATATTCGATTGCTAAAGCGATGCATTGCCTAGAGTTCAAAATACTAAATATGTTTATCAATTGTGTCAAATAATAACATAGACATGCTCAAATTCGATAGAATCTAGATGTTTGATGGATCAATGACCATTCCTTACGCGAATTGCAAATATCATGATCCCATCCTAATATTTGGACACAATTTATATCTTTAATCAATGTGTACTGCAGTCTTTTACGTGTAGTTTCACTCTCCATCGGTGGTCTCTCACACATGCTCACACTCTCTCTCCCGAGGTGTCTTTCTCGCAGACATGCTCTCGATATAACCCTCCCTCCCTCTCGTAACCATTTACGACTGTTTTCACTAACCTTTATCACAAGCACTCGTCCTCTCGCAAGCATACACACGCACAATCCACATCGACCCTTTATATATATATATATATATATATATATATATATATATATATATATATATATAGAGAGAGAGAGAGAGAGAGAGAGACCTGCCTACGTGTCTCCTGTACGCACATTATCTTTAGGTCTGTCTCTCATGCATTGTCTCACACCTCTCTTCCTAATCAACGAGTATGATTCTAGTAGAGCATTCTGTAGGATGCCCCTTAAAGTTAGGTTGGATGAATAATAATATCAGAGATAAAGGGGTTACCTTAGTCCCAGAACCTAGGGTTACAAATCCTAGCCGGCTTTGCCAGTGGACACAGAGTCCTTCACAATTTTGCTATCTTTGTCTTGTACGATTAGTCATACATGGGTATCCCTAAATGCGTCACGGGCCGACCAATATGGTGCAGGATGGAACCGAGCGAAGGGCCCTCGACCCACCGGATCTCACGCGGTGACACACCCTCTGCCCCCACATCTCGTTATCTTCTCACACCCACACATACCAACACAGACACCACACACAAAAAAATATTCTCCTGGTGCCTCTATCCCCCCCTTGCATATACACACTCAAGGGAATATCTCACCGTGATGTCATATCCGTCTCTCTCTCTAGACCACTCTCATTTCTCATGCTATCTCTCCCACGCCCCCCCCCGTGCCGACCCCTCTATCCATGCCTCTCTCGAATACGTAATACACACACATACCTCTCTAGGCCCTGCCAAATGCATCAACTACACATTCACACATGTTACATCACGTACCCCATTGATCTAAAAAGCCCTCTCTTCACGTTTATTTTGCATACAACATTCCTTTTGAATAAAGTGTGGCCAAAAAATTATTTTAGAATTTCTACATATATACAACATTACAAAGTTATATGGAGGAGTACGAACGCTAATTTGCATTGCATGGTGCCCACAATGATATTTATTCCGCACTGTGAATTTGTATATTTTTATACTATATACAAAGTTAGTCATATTAAAGAGAAACGAAGAGCATCTCTCTTCCATCGCATACCCCCCTCCTCTACGCCCCTTTCACGTACGCACACAAACTAGCTCTAGGTCCTCTAAAAGTAAGCCCCCAACACATTCATGCATGTTTCATCTTTCTCTCGCAATATATACAAAGACGATAATTGTATTCGAAGAGAAAACACGATACATACATTGGACTTCAGAATCCACTCATTACGGTCACCATTTATGTTTTGTGTTTATTATACAGTCAAGGGCTCACCGTACAACTCTGTATTTGCTCAAGACATGACTAGTTGACCAGTTAAATGCTCCACGTGGCACCTCTAGTGTTGCATCACATTATCTTACTACCATTGGGCCCACCTGTCGGCTTGTATCTACTCTACATCTACACTCTTATAAAATACACTCTTATAAAAACAGAGTTGGCGATGATGGTGTGCCTGCAATCCTGCAATATAGGCCGTCCGATTTATATCTGACGGATAGGAAAGAAACTATGGCAATTTTGCAAAAAGGTACCCACACACCTCTCCACATTTGCAAATAAGGCCTTCCCTTGTTCATCCTTTTCTCTCACAAGATAAACTAGTCATACAAATGCATCTTGATCTTACATGCAACGCACGGGCATCTTGCTAGTAAGAATGAAAACAAACGACAAAAAAATATTGGACGGTGGTTCGAAGTCATGACCACGGGCACAACGGACAAGGTGGCCTTGTATTGGTAAGCTCAGCCGTCTATTTTAACACACATGAGCTGGTGTGGTGATTATACACACATGCACGCATGCACATGAACTGCATGCACGCAACACTCACACGAACACATGCACCCACGCACGCAACACTCACACATACACATGCAGCCACGCACGCACGCAACACTCACACGCACACATGCACGAATGCATGCACACACGAGTACACTGCACGACCAACACACACTCTCACGCTCAAGTGCTCAACATACACGTGCATGCGCACACATCAGGCCCTGATAGACACATACACAACCAAGTGATTCCCGCGCATGGGTTGGAGTCTTGCCGCGCCTGCGTAAATTTGTGTTTATCTGACCTTTTCCCTATGCAAACTTATAGGTGGGACCCACAAGGAACATGGTCAATTTAACTAGTCAACATGGCGCCACGCAGACTATTTGGCCGGTCAACAGAGTGAGTGGCCATATAATCACCGTAAAACGTATATAGTGACCATAGTCAGCTTATTCTAATGTTCGGTGACCGTATTACGCTTTTCTCTCTGTAGGCCCTCCAAAACTACATCTCTACACGTTCTCGCATGTTACATCTAACAACTATGCAATACAACACTACTACTACACTCTAACAGAATAAATCATATGTGTTTTTAGTTTTACTATATACCATATTGTTACTTAATTATTCAGTTTGCATACATTAAAATTGCCTTTGAAACGTATGGACAGTATCATCTACCGCGCGGGAAAAATCCCGCCCTTTCCTGTTTAATCGGGTTTGTATCGATGGATCATGCGAAACAGCAAAACTATAGTACTGTACAGTACAAAGTGATAGTTCACTGGCCCGTCGTGTCGTGTACTCCTCCATCGTAAGAGTGGAGCGCTTGCTTTCATAAATCTTCTAGTCCCTTTCGCCGACATGTGGGACATCAAGCTACCGGGTCCACGTGCAATACGAGAATATAGTGCAGAGCAGCCGGGGTGAAGCACCCCAGTCATGGCGCCGGCGTAGTAATGAGCAATGAGGCATCAAATCACAAAGCTGCACCTTTCCCGCAGTTAAATTGGTGGGACGGAGTAATAATGCTAAAAAAAAGAAGTTGGAGGGACGAAGCAACCATCATTTCACTCGTTGCTGAATCTGCTTCTCCTTCATCTTCAAGTTAACCATGTGTTGCTTCTGCCGTTGTTCTGCCTCATGTGGGACGCGGATCGGCTTGGTAAAGCATTGACACGTGGGACCGCATGTTAGCAAACTGCTAGGACAACATCCTCTAAAAATAAGAAACCTCCCCCGCCATCCACGCGGCAAAATCACCTCCTTTTTACTAATCTTGATTCCATAATTTTTTAGTTCAATATAATTGAGATTTGTATAGATAGAACACAGGAGCAAAACCAAGTGGTACGATTAAGGGCATCCACAATGTGTAGCCAAATGTGAAAATAGCTTTTGGCATCGTGGGAACCATTGTGGACGGTGTTACCAAAGCCAAAAAGATGGAACTGAAGCTCCCTGATCGATTGATTGAAGGAATAGAAAAATGAAACGTCTCTACTCTTTCTCCTGTGCTGGGACGCATGTACAATATAGAGCACAGAGTCTACTCCTCTGTCCCTTCTATCACAAATCACAAAGCAGTGAAGCGTCAAATCACAAAAGCATGGACGAAGCAACCATCATTTCACTCTTCGCTGACTCCGCTTCTCCATCGTCTTGTTCGAGAAACCATCTCACCACACTAAGCTAGACGGACGACGCTATTGTGTACTAGTAGTACTAGTACATTTATGCATCCTTTGGTTCAACGGACTTCGTGGATGCAAATAAGGCGGTTGTCTCAGCTTGCAGGCGGCACTTGCGAACGATTTACCGTGGTCTCCCTCAATGGTGTTCTCCGTCGAACGCACTTCATCAGACCACAACGTTCGAGATATCGTCGACGTCACCGCAATGGGGAAGGAAGTCAAATATAGTTACTACCTCCATTTTTTTGTACACAAGGCCAGTATATCAAAATTACAATTTGCAAAAGGCCACTAACAGTAATCGAGGCAAAATTGATGGGGTTTTCCTCACACTAGCAACCAAGGACATTAATATCCCCTGCATGCATGCGGAAGTGAGAAGGTTGGTTTGCATGGTGCTGCATTAATCAAGCGTTGAGGAGTGAGATGGTCAGCTCTTTGGGCTTTAGACAAAAAAATACGCATTAATTGACACGTGAAACGAGGATTTGTATCGATTAATCCCGCAAAGGAAAACCCCGCCTTTCTTTTTTAACACTAGTACTCCTAGTACGTACATACTTATCCTGTTTGGGTCTAGGCCTTGCGTTGCCATACTTCACCACACATTTTTGCCAAGCTTGCCTAAAGTTTTCAAAATGAAAAGGAGGGACACTTGTGCATGGCTGTCGCGGTCGCACCGCACCCTCACACGGTCGCTCCTGCATGCCGCGATCGCACCGCACCCTCACACAATTGCTCCTGCACGCCGCAAACCCAACCAAGGGAACGCACCCTCACTGACACGTGTTGTCGCATGTGAACAAACCAAACTCAGCCATCCTATTGCTGACACATAATTTTCATTCATAGAGTATGTTTATCCAACCGCATGTTGGGGAGTATCCGTACGGCCCGTGCGGTGGTCTATTGGGGAAGAAGAAGAGGTGAGGAAGAAGGGTTAGGAGACGTAGGATATTCATCAAACCGCCTGAGATGGTAGACTGACCCAAGTCAGACGACTTGCATAACAATATATGTTTTTACACAGCAAAAGATCCATAAAAACAACAACATAAAGAAAAACTATCACTGCTCGCAGAATGAGACGGCCTCGTTGTCTTTGGCTGCCGGCGCAAACCAGCCGTA
Source organism: Triticum dicoccoides (assembly GCF_002162155.2). Lineage (NCBI taxonomy): Eukaryota > Viridiplantae > Streptophyta > Magnoliopsida > Poales > Poaceae > Triticum > Triticum dicoccoides. The sequence continues at coordinate 450,133,841 of NC_041381.1, read as the reverse complement.
GCTACCGACGTGTTTCTCTGCACCGTGGTTATCCTCGGCCTCCAGCTACTCGTTCACGTGGAGCGTGCGGGCGCTCTGCACGGACGAGAGCACAGCCCGGTTCAAGTCGAGGACGTTTGGTTCTGCCTGCAGGAGGGCCTCGATGGCAGCAGAATCTACGCGCTCCGCGTCGAGTCGAGCCTCCGCCGCCCGGTTCAAGTCCAGGACGTCCGGTTCTGCCTGCAGGAGGGCGTCGATGAGAGCGGCATCCACGCGCTCCGCGTCGAGTTGAGCCTCTGCCGCCCGGTTCAAGTCCAGCACGTCCGGTTCCGCCTGCAGGAGGGCCTCAAGGGCAGCGGCATCTGCGTGCTCCGCCTCAAGTTGAGCCTCTGCCGCCCGGTTCACATCCACAACATCCGGTTCCGCCTGCTGGAGAGCCTCGATGGCAGCGGCATCCGCGCGCTCCGCGTTGAGTTGAGCCTCTGCCTCCCGGTCCTCCTTTAGTATCGTCAGGTTGAACTGCTGGTCCGCCTGCACCATGGGGGACTTGGACGCCTGCACGAAGTCAACGTCCATTGTCTCATACCCATCGGGGGCCTTCCACGCCACGACCTCCGCCATGAACACTGGATCGGCTTCCTCCTAATCATAGCTTGGCTCCATAGAACTCGGGGATTGGCCCGCCGCAAAGCGAGCTTGGGAGCGGAGGTCTGTGGCGCCGACCGCCGCCGCGATTTCTGCGCGGCGCTCCGGCGTCAACATCTTGTAGTACGTGATCTTGAAGCGCACCATGGCTTTCCAGCAAACTAGGGGATGCTTGATACGGACTAGGGGATCAAAAGTTGGGGCAATGGGCTGGAGATTAGGTGTTGTTTTAGGGCAGTGGCTGGCATAGGCCGAGCAGTGAAGGTTCTGGTGTGAATAGTGGTTCCGGTGACGACTGGTCAATCGGTTTTGACTATCCATCGCTCTTGTCGCGTTTGCGTTGCAGCCCGGCACGCTGGACCCTCCACGTCGCTCACCGAATGGAACGCGCTTCGTCTTGCATTTTCGCTCGCTTGTGGGACCATAGTTGAGAGTAAACCGACGTCCCTCCCCCTTCCCCGCCCGCGTCATTTATACTACCACTCCCTTCGTTTTATGCGGAGTAAATAAAAACAGAGGGAGTATACTACAGATGAGGATCCCCTGACATGGTCGAACCCATTGAGTAACTGACATGCAGGGCCTAGCAAGGATGGGGTCCGCCAGTAAGTGACCGAAAGGGAGGGTAAGGCAGGGATACCTACGTCAGAGGATCCACTTCCACTACTACTCCCTCCTTCCATTTACTATGCAGGGCCTAATGCGTTTTTCGAGGCTAACTTAGACCAAATGTTAGAGAAATAATATATGACATGCAACTTACACAAAGCATACGGTCAAATTCGTATGTGAAAGGAGCTTCCAATGATATAATTTTCACATTATACATCTCATGTACTATTAATCTTGTCAATAGTCAAATGCGGTTTTGAAAAATGCATTAGAGCATGGTTAATAATATAGCCAGTCGATGGCTATGAGGGACTGCCATGTCATCTATAGCGATCATCTATTATATGTACTCATACAGTAGTGTGGGCTATAAGGTTGGCTATTTCCCACAAAACTTTTTTAAGGTTGGCTATTGTATTAGTACTTTTTTCCAGCTCCTCTATCTCTTTCTTCATATTTATTGTATTTAACTAGGAATGCGTATATAGCTAGGCTCTTTCATGAGAGCTCACTCCCCTTACTTTTTCACATCTCTCTCCTCCACATAGGCCCTATATAAATGGAAGGAGGGAGTACTACTATGACCATTGCATACTCTAGTATAGATGTTGTCAGTACTCCACTAGTACTATTGGACAGGGAGCTTAAAAAAAGTTACTATTGGACTGAATATACGTGGCGAAATCCTACCAGGAAGAGCATGCACGAGAACAAGCACATTCACGTGGTTGAAAACAAATTGGAAACCATCTCGAGTACAAATCTAGGAGTACGTACGAATCTAACAATATTGATTGGGCATTGTTGAATGTTGATACTTTTTTTTATCAAAGTAGAGATACTTTGACTACACATAAAACTTATATGTAAACTAGAAAGGATAGGAGGGAGTATATTGTACGTTCAAAAATGAAACAAACATTGAATACCCTTTATATATGATTTGCGGATGCTATGATCACCGGTTCAAAATTTTGAATCCGCCTTAGGTATCACGTGGCCCCACGCGTTCTCTCTCGATTTCATCTTAGGGTCCGAAGATCGATTGAAAGAGGACTAGGGTGGGTACAATACGTTTGTTTCGCTTATGAATGTACAATATACTACCT
>NC_041381.1:450128475-450131256 GCF_002162155.2 Triticum dicoccoides | reverse complement strand
CGGGTCATTTCTATCATAGAAGCAGACCAAACCATTATCTCCTTGGACGACACGCAATTGATCTCTGAACATCAATCGATCTCGTCAACATGTGTTGGGAAATGAACCGAATGCGATGGCAAAACAAAGACGCGAACCGACACGTAGTGGAGGTAAAGCAAAACTTTAAACGAACCATTTGTTTGTATGCATATCGGACAAATTACAACATTGGAAATACAAGCATGGTCTAGGCCCACATGCGAATGATACTCGACAGAATTTTCAAATGAGGCATGCGGGAGGATGGACTCGACCGGAGGGTGACATGATCGATGGAGAAGAGGGTTCGAGAGGAATGAGAAATAACCAAATGCCACATGATTATACTTGAATGGCTCAAATAAACAATAAGTTGTCTTGCTTGTCCTACATAGTGAAAGGCCTAATGCGCAACGTGGAGCACTGATGATGGAATATGGCCGGGAAAACAGGGAAACCAACATGTGGGGCACACCCGTCGGGACGATGTAGCGCAGACTAGTCCAATGGAGGAGCTGGCCCATGACCTCCTCGCCACCGACAACCATTCATGTGGGTTGTGGGGGCCAACAACGTGGCGCAGCTACAACACCGCCTCTGGACACGGCGACCGCGGTGAGCGACACACTCATCGTCACTAGACACGGTCGGTTTCAGTGTGCCGAGGGTGGCATTAGTGCTGTGGCACGACCAACAGTATGTTTGGTTTGTGCCCGAGGTTGCCCCATCAAAGCATTAGGTAGCCAAAATTTTGGTTGAGGTTTTGGTTGCCCATGATTTGGCCGACATTGGCAAGAAAACTAAACTAGAGTTGGATAGAGTTCATTGGCATGCCAAAAAAATGGCAACTATCCAAACAAAGACCAATATTTGGGTTATGACCAAATTTTTTGGTAAGGTGCACTTTGGCCACAATCCAAACACACCCCAACACCCGACTCATCGAGGATGCACGGGGCACCACGATGCGTCCGCAGAGTGGTGTAGCACGGCCAACTGCATCCTCAGGACCTGAGACCATGTCGGGTCGTCTTGCTTTTTCAATGACATGCGGGGACCGCATGTGAGCAAAAGGCATCTCCAACGTTGCCACGACCGCAGCTGACTATCCTAGCACACCAAAAACCCTCGTCCCTCGCGCCGTCGCACGATGCGTTCCCAGCCGACGCCAGCTGCCCGCGTTCACGTCGTTCGTTCGTATGCCATTGTTAAGAGCCTCGGTGCCCAAGGAACCAACTCCGGCGACTTGATGACGCACCCGGACGCTTGGCCTCACCGGAATGCGCTACTTAAAGCGGCAACACCCAGCTAACCTCCACACCATAGCGCATCATCCTCCTACCTGGCACCACATCCGCCATGACCGCAAGCGCGAACGGTCTGCGGGAGAGCTTGTCTTCGGGGATGAAGCCCGAGGTCGCTGCCCTCGCTCAAGTCGCCTCTCGCGACGCAATAGAGGCGTAGCTAGACGTGGACGCGACCGCACAAGTGGTGGCCACGCGGGCGGCCGACGATGGGAGCACCGTCAGCCACGCGTCCTACTTGCCGCCGTCCAACGTCCGTCACCGCCGAGGTCGGCGACTCCTCCGAGGATGAGCAGGGCATGGGAGGCGGCAGGGCATGGTGTGCCAACTGGCCGGTCCATATCCCGTGTTCTACTCTTCCTCGCCGGAGACCGCACCTTCACTTCACGGGTCTTGAACCCCGCCCCCATACATAGAGATCGCAGATGGAGGACATCGATCGCCGCCGTAGAGTAGGATTAGGGTCAGGTTTCTTTTTATTTTTTGGTCCTATAAAAGTTCGAAATGTAATGAAAATTCGTGTTTGCATTAATCTCGGCCGGTATATATGAACTTTCACAATAATATAGTATATTGTAGGAGTACTAGCAAGATGCCCGTGCGTTGCATGGAACATCAAGATCTTGTGGGAGAAAAGGATGAACAAGGGAAGGCCTTATCTGCAAATGTGGAGAGGAGTGCAGGTAAATTGTCATAGTTTCCTTCCTATCCGTTAGATATAGATCGGACGGCCTATATTGCAGGATGACAAGCACACCATCATCACCAATTCTGCTTTTTATTGAACCGAGACAAAGCTAACATGCGAAGTAAAATAAACACATAGGGTCTATACATACACAATTTATCTTAGGCACTCCAATAGTACGTCCACTACACATTCACGCATTTCACATCTTTCTACATCTACGGGAACCTATGAAAGGGTTAACGTAAATTGCCTCTCTCTCTCCTCCCTTGATTTTCATGGTGATGGGCCCCTCCCTCCCCCCAATCTACAATCAACAGCTCACACGTTTCACATTACGTTAATTACATAACTGGGATTACGTAGGTGTAGCATTACTCGTCCTAAAAAACCCAACAAAGCCAACCTCCCAGCATATCGCGCGGGAAAAGACCCGGCCGCGCCGTCTTAGTCGGGATTACCAGATTACTAGTAGTAGTATCGATGGATCGCGCGAAGCAACAAGTTTTTTTTGAGGGGGCGAAGCACCTAGTTTAAAAGGAAAAAAGGCGGTACACTCACATCACCCCTGTCGCAGTTGCATTGCACCCCACACACGCTCGGTCCTGCACACGGCTCACATAGACGGAATGCGCTTCGGCTTGCCTCTTCACTAACACGTGGAACTGCACTTGGAGAAACCGGCCATGCGCCAAACTCCCCCCGCCCACCGCGCGAAAATCCCCCCCCCCCAAAATTCCCCCCAAATCCTAGATTCAACCGCCCTTC
>NC_041381.1:450122291-450128137 GCF_002162155.2 Triticum dicoccoides | reverse complement strand
TCTGCCAAAGCCGCCCTCCCCGCCGCCTGATACGTCTCCAACATATCTATAATTTTTGATTGCTCCATGCTACTTTATATACTGTTTTGGACTATATTGGGCTTTATTTTCCACTTTTATATTATTTTTGGGCCTAACCTATTAACCGGAGGCCCAGCCCAGAATTGCTGTTTTTTTGCCTATTTCAGTGTTTCGAAGAAACGAAATATCAGACGGAGTCAAAACGGAACGAAATCAACTGGAGAAGTTATTTTTGGAAGGAAACCCACCAGATGGACTTGGACCCCACGTCAGAAGATACGATAGGTGCTCACGAGGGTGGGGGGCGTGCCCTCCCCCCTAGGCACGCCCCCCTGCCTCGTGGGGCCCCCGTAGCTCCACCGACGTGCTCCTTTCACCCATATATACCTATGTACCCTAAAACTTCCAGAACAGAAAATAGATCGGGAGTTCCGCCGCTGCAAGCCTCTGTAGCCACCAAAAACCAATCGGGACCCTGTTCCGGCACCCTGCCGGAGGGGGATCCCATCATCGGAGGCCATCTTCATCATCCCGGCGCTATCCATGACGAGGAGGGAGTAGTTCACCCTCAGAGCTGAGGGTATGTACCAGTAGCTATGTGTTTGATCTCTCTCTCTCGTGTTCTCTCTCGTGTTCCTCTATGGCACGATCTTGATGTATCCCGAGCTTTGCTATTGTAGTTGGATCTTATGATGTTTCTCCCCCTCTACTCTCTTGTGATGAATTGAGTTTCCCCTTTGAAGTTTTCTTATCGGATTGAGTCTTTTATGAACACTTGATGTATGTCTTGCGTGGGATAACCGTGGTGACAATGGGTTATTCTATTGATCCACTTGATGTATGTTTTGGTGATCAACTTGCGGGTTTCGTGACACTTGGGAACCTATGCATAGGGGTTGGCACACGTTCTTGACTCTCTGGTAGTAGCTTTGGGGCACTCTTTAAAGTACTTTTATGTTGGTCGGATGAATCTGAGATTGTGTGATGCATATCGTATAATCATGCCCACGGATACTTGAGGTGATAATGGAGTATCTAGGTGACATTAGGGTTTTGGTTGATTTGTATCTTAAGGTGTTATTCTAGTACGAACTCTTTTATAGATCGATCCGAAAGAATAGCTTTGTGGTGGTTTCGTACCCGACCATAATTTCTACGTTCGTTCTCTGCTATTAGTGTCTTTGGAGTGACTCTTTGTTGCATGTTGAGGGCTTGTCATATGTTCTATCTATGTTATTATTGTTGAGAGAACTTACACTAGTGAAAGTATGAACCCTAGGCCTTGTTTCCTATCATTGCAATACCGTTTACGCTCACTTTTATCGCTCGCTACCTTGCTGTTTTTACTATTTCAGATTACAAAAACCTATATCTACTATCTATTTTGCACTTGTATCTTCATCTCTTCGCCGAACTAGTGCACCTATACAATTTACCATTGTATTGGGTGTGTTGGGGACACAAGAGACTCTTTGTTATTTGGTTGCAGGGTTGCTTGAGAGAGACCATCTTCATCCTACGCCTCCTACGGATTGATAAACCTTAGGTCATCCACTTGAGGGAAATTTGCTACTGTCCTACAAACCTGTGCACTTGCAGGCCCAACAACGTCTACAAGAAGAAGGTTGTGTAGTAGACATCAAGCTCTTTTCTGGCGCCGTTACCGGGGAGGCTAGGTAAGTGAAGGTATATCTTTAGATCTTGCAATCGAATCTTTTTTTTTCTTATTTTAGCACTAGTTAGTCCCTAAAAGAAAATTACAAAAAAATGGAGTTAAGTTTGTCTCATACGCTTCACCTTTTTAATATCTTTCGTGAGTATGATGGAAAGGATAATTGTGCTCAAGTGCTAGAAGAAGAAATCTATAGAATGTTTTTATATGATGAGTATGATTGCAATGTTGTTAGTATGAATTCTTTGAATATCCATGATGCTAATGATATGAAAAGCCACAAGCTTGGGGAAGCTATGTTTGATGAATATGATATATTTTTCCCCCAAGCTTTGATGAGCAAATTTACTATGATGAAAGCATGCCTCCTATTTATGATGATTATTGTGATGATACGTATGCTATAAAGAAGAAGTTTTATATGCTTGTAGATCATGAAAATAATGCTTTAGGGGATGGTTATATTGTTGAATTCATTCATGATGCTACTGAAAATTATTATGAGGGAGGAACATATGCTTGTAGGAATTGCAATAATATCAAGTTTCCTCTCTATGAGCTTAAATTCTTGAAGCTATGCTTGTTGTGCCATCCTATGCTAGTTGATTATTGTTCCCATAAGTTGTTTTCTCAAAAAATCCCTATGCATAGGAAGTGGGTTAGACTTAAATGTGCTAGTCATATGCTTCATGATGCTCCCGTTATGTTTCAATTCTTATCTTTTATGTGAGCATCATTGCCATCATCATGCCTAGCTAAAAGGCATTAAAGAAAAGCGCTTGTTGGGAGACAACCCAATATTTATACTTACTGTTTTTGTGTGTCCACATGATTATGCTACTGTAGTAATCATTTTTTATAGCTTTTGTTTCAATAAAGTGCCAAGTAGAACCTTTGGGAAGACTTGGGTGAAGTCTATATGATCTTGCTGTGAAAAACAGAAACTTTAGCGCTCACGAGATTAGCTGCCATTTTTTACTGGAGAGTTCTTTTAGGTTTATTATTTTTGAAGATGATTAATAGACAATTTGCTCAGGTCCAGCAATTTATTTCATAATTTTGGGGTTCCATAAGTATACGTTTTATACAGATTACTACAGACTGTTCTGTTTTTGACAGATTCTGTTTTCTTTGTGTCGTTTGCTTATTTTGATGCATCTATGAGTAGTATCGGAGGGTATGAACCATAGATAATTTGAAGTACAGTAGATATTACACCAATATGAATTTAGAATGAGTTCATTACAGTATCTAAGTTGTGGTTTTCTTTTCTTATACTAACGGAGCTTACGAGTTTTGTGTGGTTGAAGTTTTCAAGTTTTGGGTAAAGATTCGATGGACTATGGAATAAGGAGTGGCAAGAGCCTAAGCTTGGGGATTCCCAAGGCACCCCAAGGTAATATTCAAGGACAACCAAGAGCCTAAGCCTGGGGATGCCCCAGAAGGCATCCCCTCTTTCGTCTTCGTTCATCGGTAACTTTACTTGGAGCTATATTTTTATTCACCACATGATATGTGTTTTGCTTGGAGCGTCATTTTATTTTGTTAGTTTTTTCTTTCTGTTAGTTAGAATAATGTTTTGCATATTTAGTTTCAATAAAAAAGTCAAGGGTAGCCTTTGCCATGCTTATTTTGCTTGTCTGCATGTTGCTGTTTGAAAACAGAAAGTTTACCGCTGTTGCAAAAATTCCCTAGAAAAGTAAGAGAATGGTCTAACATTTATTCTTTTTGCATATTGAGCTCTGATAAATTTATTACAGTGGGAATTTTATTTCATAATTTTTGGAGTCAGGGAAGTATAATTACTCTTGCATTCTTTACAGACTGTACTGTTTTGGCAGATTGCTGTTATGGTTGCATTGTTTGCATATGTTTGCTTGTTTAATGATTCTATTTGATGATAGGAGTATTAAATATACAGAGGCATTTAGTATTCAATGTTGAACAATAATTTAAGTGATTTGTTACAGTAGAATATGATAAAGTTTTGCATTGGTTTATACTAACCTATCTCACGAGTTCTTGTTGAGTTTGTTGTCAATGAAGCTTTTGATAAAAAGAGAAACCATGATATGAGAGGAATTAAGGAGACACAAAAGTTCAAGCTTGGGGATGCCCAAGGCACCCCAAGATAATATTCCAAGAAGTCTCAAGCATCTAAGCTTGGGGATGCCCCGGTAGGCATCCCACCTTTCTTCTTCAACAGCTATCGGTTAGTATCGGTTGAGCCTAAGTTTTTGCTTCTTCACATGAGTTGTGCTATCCTTGCATTGTAGTTTTCTTTAGCTTTGCTTGCTGTTTGAATAAAGTATCAAGATCTGAATTTCTTTAATGAGAGAGAACCTTACACAAATTGGAATTTGCTAGAATACTCTATGTGCTTCACTTATATCTTTTGAGCTTGATAATTTTTTGCTCTAGTGCTTCACTTAGATCTTTTAGAGCACGGTGGTGGATTTGTTTTAAAGAAACTTGACCTCTCATGCTTCACTTAGATTATTTTGAGAGTCATTAATAGCATGGTAATTTGCTTAATGTTAATATACTTAGTGTTTGAGATATGTGAAACTTTCTTTTGAGTGAATTGAATACTAAGATAAATCTAATGCTTAATAATTATTTTAAGATATGGAGGTAATAATATCAAAGTCGTGCTAGTTGAGTAGTTGTGAATTTGAGAAATACTTGTGTTGAAGTTTGTGAGTCCCGTAGCATGCACGTATGGGTAAAGTTGTGTAACAAATTTGAAGCATGAAGTGTACCTGGCTTGTGCATCCTTATGAGTGGCGGTCGGGGACGAGCGATGGTCTTTTCCTACCAATATATCCCCCTAGGAGCATTGTGCGTAGTACTTGATTTTTGATGGCTTATAGATTTTTGCAATAAGTATATGAGTTCTTTTGACTAATGTTGAGTATGGATCATACACACTTTTACCTTTCCGCATTTGCTAGCCTCTTCAGTACCGTGCATTGCCCTTTCTCACATTGAGAGTTGGAGCAAACTTCGCCGGTGCATCCAAACCCCGTGATATGATACACTCTTTCTGAAGGAAATATGCCCTAGAGGCAATAATAAAGTTATTATTTATTTCCTCATATCATGATAAATGTTTATTATTCATGCTAGAATTGTATTAACCGGAAACATGATACATGTGTGAATACATAGACAAACATAGTGTCACTAGTATGCCTCTACTTGAACTAGCTCATTGATCAAAGATGGTTATGTTTCCTAACCATAGGCATGTGTTGTCATTTGATTAATGGGATCACATCATTAGGAGAATGATGTGATTGACTTGACCCATTCCGTTAGCTTAGCACTTGATCGTTTAGTATGTTGCTATTGCTTTCTTCATGACTTATACAAAGTTCCTGTAACAATGAGATTGTGCAACTCCCGTTTAACGGAGGAATACTTTGTGTGCTACCAAACGTCACAACGTAATTGGGTGATTACAAAGGTGCTCTACAGGTGTCTCCAAAGGTACATGTTGAGTTGGCATAATTCGAGATTAGGTTTTGTCACTCCGATTGTCGGAGAGGTATCTCTGGGCCCTCTCGGTAATACTCATCACCTAAGCCTTGCAAGCATTGTAACTAATGAGTTAGTTATGAGATGATGTATTACGGAACGAGTAAAGAGACTTGCCGGTAACGAGATTGAACTAGGTATTGGATACCGACGATCGAATCTCGGGCAAGTAACATACCGATGTCAAAGGGAACAACGTATGTTGTTATGCGGTTTGACCGATAAAGATCTTCGTAGAATATGTGGGAACCAATATGAACATCCAGGTTCCGCTATTGGTTATTGATCGAGAATAGTTCTAAGTCATGTCTACATAGTTCTCGAACCCGTAGGGTCCGCACGCTTAACGTTACGATGATAGTTTTATTATGAGTTTATAAGTTTTGATGTACCGAAGGTTGTTCGGAGTCCCGGATGTGATTATGGACATGACGAGGAGTCTCTAAATGGTCGAGACATAAAGATTGATATATTGGATGACTATATTCGGACACCGGAAGTGTTCCGGGTGTTTTTGGAGAAAAACCAGAGTATCGGAGGGTTACCGGAACCCCCCCCCCCCGGGAAGTAATGGGCCTTGATGGGCCCTAGTGGAGAGAGAGAGGGGCCGGCC
>NC_041381.1:450094552-450121867 GCF_002162155.2 Triticum dicoccoides | reverse complement strand
AACCTACTTGGAGTAGGTTTCCCCCTCCTAGGGCGCGCCTCCCCTTAGGCCGCCCCCCTCCTCCTCTCCCCCTTTATATACGGGGGAGGGGGGCACCCCATAGACACACAAGTTGATCTACGGATCATTCCTTAGCCGTGTGCGGTGCCCCCCTCCACCATATTCCACCTCGGTCATATCGTCGCGGAGTTTAGGCAAAGCCCTGCGCCGGTAGAACATCATCATCGTCACCACGCCGTCGTGCTGACGGAACTGATCCCCGACGCTTAGCTGGATTGGAGCCCGGGGAACGTCATCGAGCTGAACGTGTGCTGAACACGGAGGTGCCGTACGTTCGGTGCTTGGATCGGTCGATTCGTGAAGACGTACGGCTACATCAACCGCATTGTCATAACGCTTCTGCTTAACGATCTACGAGGGTACGTAGACAACACTCTCCCCTCTCGTTGCTATGCCATCACCATGATCTTGCGTGTGCGTAGGAAATTTTTGAAATTACTACGTTCCCCAACAGTGGCATCCGAGGCTAGGTTTTATGCGTTGATGTTATATGCACGACTAGAACACAAGTGAGGTGTGGGCGATACAAGTCATACTGCTTACCAGCATGTCATACTTTGGTTTGCGGTATTATTGGATGAAGCGGCCCGGACCGACATTACACGTACGCTTACGCGAGACTGGTTTTACCGCCGTGCTTTGCACACAGGTGACTAGCGGGTGTCAGTTTCTCCAACTTTAGTTGAACCAAGTGTGGCTACACCCGGTCCTTGCGAAGGTTAAAGCATCACCAACTTGACAAACTATCGTTGTGGTTTTGATGCGTAGGTAAGAACGGTTCTTGCTCAACCCGTAGCAGCCACGTAAAACTTGCAACAACAAAGTAGAGGACGTCTAACTTGTTTTTGCAGGGCATGTTGTGATGTGATATGGCCAAGACGTGATGCTATATTTTATTGTATGAGATGATCATGTTTTGTAACCGAAGTTATCGGCAACTGGCAGGAGCCATATGGTTGTCGCTTTATTGTATGAAATGCAAACGCCCTGTAATTGCTTTACTTTATCACTAAGCGGTAGCGATAGTCGTAGAAGCAATAGATGGCGTAAACGACAACGATGCTACGATGGAGATCAAGGTGTCGCGCCGGTGACGATGGTGATCACGATGGTGCTTCGGAGATGGAGATCACAAGCACAAGATGATGATGGCCATATCATATCACTTATATTGATTGCATGTGATGTTTATCCTTTATGCATCTTATCTTGCTTTGATTGACGGTAGCATTTTAAGATGATCTCTCACTAAAAATTATCAAGAAGTGTTCTCCCTGAGTATGCACCGTTGCCAAAGTTCGTCGTGCCCAGACACCACGTGATGATCGGGTGTGATAAGCTCTACGTCCATCTACAACGGGTGCAAGCCAGCTTTGCACATGCAGAATACTCAGGTTAAACTTGACGAGCCTAGCATATGTAGATATGGCCTCGAAACACGGAGGCCGAAAGGTCGAGCATGAATCACAGAGTAGATATGATCAACATAGAGATGTTCACCATTGAAAACTAATCCATCTCACGTGATGATCAGTTATGGTTTAGTTGATTTGGATCACGTAATCACTTAGATGACTAGAGAGATGTCTATCTAAGTGGGAGTTCTTAAGTAATATGATTAATTGAACTTAAATTTATCATGAACTTAGTACCTGATAGTATTTTGCTTGTCTATGTTTGTTGTAGATAGATGGCTCGTGCTGTTGTTCCGTTGAATTTTAATGCGTTCCTTGAGAAAGCAAAGTTGAAAGATGATGGTAGCAATTACACAGACTGGGTCCGTAACTTGAGGATTATCCTCATTGCTGCACAGAAGAATTACGTCCTGGAAGCACCACTGGGTGCCAGGCCTGCTGCAGGAGCAACACCAGATGTTGTGAACGTCTGGCAGAGAAAAGCTGATGACTACTCTATAGTTCAGTGTGCCATGCTTTACGGCTTAGAATCGGGCCTTCAACGGTGTTTTGAACGTCATGGAGCATATGAGATGTTCCAGGAGTTGAAGTTAATATTTCAAGCAAATGCCCGGATTGAGAGATATGAAGTCTCCAATAAGTTCTACAGCTGCAAGATGGAGGAGAATAGTTCTATCAGTGAGCATATACTCAAAATGTCTGGGTATAATAATCACTTGATTCAACTGGGAGTTAATCTTCCGGATGATAGCGTCATTGACAGAATTCTCCAATCACTGCCACCAAGCTACAAGAGCTTTGTGATGAACTATAATATGCAAGGGATGAACAAGACAATTCCCGAGCTCTTCGCAATGCTAAAGGCTGCGGAGGTAGAAATCAAAAAGGAGCATCAAGTGTTGATGGTCAACAAAGACCACTAGTTTCAAGAAAAAGGGCAAAGGGAAGAAGAAGGGGAACTTCAAGAAGAACAACAAGCAAGTTGCCGCTCAAGAGAAGAAACCCAAGTCTGGACCTAAGCCTGAAACTGAGTGCTTCTACTGCAAGCAGACTGGTCACTGGAAGCGGAACTGTCCCAAGTATTTGGCGGATAAGAAGGATGGCAAAGTGAACAAAGGTATATGTGATATACATGTTATTGATGTGTACCTAACTAGAGCTCGTAGTAGCACCTGGGTATTTGATACTGGTTCTGTTGCTAATATTTGCAACTCGAAACAGGGACTACGGAATAAGCGAGCACTGGCCAAGGACGAGGTGACGATGCGCGTGGGAAACGGTTCCAAAGTCGATGTGATCGCAGTCGGCACGCTACCTCTACATCTACCTTCAGGATTAGTTTTAGACCTGAATAATTGTTATTTGGTGCCAGCGTTAAGCATGAACATTAAATCTGGATCTTGTTTGATGCGAGACGGTTATTTATTTAAATCAGAGAATAATGGTTGTTCTATTTATATGAGTAATATCTTTTATGGTCATGCACCCTTGAAGAGTGGTCTATTTTTATTGAATCTCGATATTAGTGATACACATATTCATAATGTTGAAACCAAAAGATGCAGAGTTGATAATGATAGTGCAACTTATTTGTGGCACTGCCGTTTAGGTCATATCGGTGTAAAACGCATAAAGAAACTCCATACTGATGGACTTTTGGAATCACTTGATTATGAATCACTTGGTACTTGCGAACCGTGCCTCATGGGCAAGATGACTAAAACACCGTTCTCTGGTACTATGGAGAGAGCAACAGATTTGTTGGAAATCATACATACAGATGTATGTGGTCCGATGAATGTTGAAGCTCGTGGTGGATATCGTTATTTTCTTACCTTCACAGATGATTTGAGCAGATATGGGTATATCTACTTAATGAAGCACAAGTCTGAAACATTTGAAAAATTCAAAGAATTTCAGAGTGAAGTGGAAAATCATCGTAACAAGAAAATAAAGTTTCTACGATCTGATCGTGGAGGAGAATATTTGAGTTACGAGTTTGGTTTACATTTGAAACAATGCGGAATAGTTTCGCAACTCACGCCACCTGGAACACCACAAAGAAATGGTGTGTCCAAACGTCGTAATCGTACTTTACTAGATATGGTGTGATCTATGATGTCTCTTACTGATTTACCACTATCGTTTTGGGGTTATGCTTTAGAGACGGCTGCATTCACATTAAATAGGGCACCATCTAAATCTGTTGAGACGACGCCTTATGAATTGTGGTTTGGCAAGAAACCAAAGTTGTCGTTTCTTAAATTTTGGGGCTGTGATGCTTATGTGAAGAAACTTCAACCAGATAAGCTCGAACCCAAATCGGAGAAATGTGTCTTCATAGGATACCCAAAAGAGACTGTTGGGTACACCTTCTATCACAGATCCGAAGGCAAGACATTCGTTGCTAAGAATGGATCCTCTTTGGAGAAGGAGTTTCTCTCGAAAGAAGTGAGTGGGAGGAAAGTAGAACTTGATGAGGTAACGGTACCTGCTCCCTTATTGGAAAGTAGTTCATCACAGAAATCAGTTCCTGTGACAAATACACCAATTAGTGAGGAAGCTAATGATATTGATCATGAAACTTCAGATCAAGTGTCTACTGAACATCGTAGGTCTACCAGAGTAAGATCCGCACCAGAGTGGTACGGTAATCTTGTTCTGGAAGTCATGTTACTTGACCATGATGAACCTACGAACTATGAGGAAGCGATGATGAGCCCAGATTCCGCAAAATGGCTAGAGGCCATGAAATCTGAGATGGGATACATGTATGAGAACACAGTATGGACTTTGGTTGACTTGCGCGATGATCGACAAGCCATTGAGAATAAATGGATTTTAAGAAGACTGACGCTGACGGTAATGTAACTGTCTATAAAGCTCGACTTGTTGCGAAAGGTTTTCGACAAGTTCGAGGGGTTGACTATGATGAGACTTTCTCACCCGTAGCGATGCTTAAGTCTGTCCGAATCATGTTAGCGATTGCCGCATTTTATGATTATGAAATTTGGCAAATGGATGTAAAAACTGCATTCCTGAATGGATTTCTGGAAGAAGAGTTGTATATGATGCAACCGGAGGGTTTTGTAGATCCTAAGGGAGCTAACAAAGTGTGCAAGCTCCAGCGATCAATCTATGGTCTGGTGCAAGCCTCTCGGAGTTGGAATAAACGCTTTGATAGTGTGATCAAAGCATATGGTTTTATACAGACTTTTGGAGAAGCCAGTATTTACAAGAAAGTGAGTGGGAGCTCTGTAGCATTTCTAATATTATATGTGGATGACATATTGTTGATTGGAAATGATATAGAATTTCTGGATAGCATAAAAGGATACTTGAATAAAAGTTTTTCAATGAAAGACCTCGATGAAGCTGCTTACATATTGGGCATTAAGATCTATAGAGATAGATCAAGACGCTTGATTGGACTTTCACAAAGCACGTACCTTGATAAAGTATTGAAAAGGTTCAATATGGAACAGGCAAAGAAAGGGTTCTTGCTTGTATTACAAGGTATAAAGTTGAGTCAGACTCAATGCCCGACCACTGCAGAAGATAGAGAGAAAATGAAAGGAGTTCCCTATGCTTCAACCATAGGCTCTATCATGTATGCAATGCTGTGTACCAGACCTGATGTGTGCCTTGCTATTAGTTTGGCAGGGAGGTACCAAAGTAATCCAGGAGTGGGTCACTGGACAGCGGTCAAGAACATCCTGAAATACCTGAAAAGGACTAAGGATATGTTTGTCATATATGGAGGTGACAAAGAGCTAGTCGTAAATGGTTACGTCGATGCAAGCTTTGACACTGATCCGGACGATTCTAAATCGCAAACCGGATACATATTTTTATTAAACAGTGGAGCTGTAAGTTGGTGCAGTTCTAAAAAAAGCGTCGTGGCAGGATCTACATGTGAAGCGGAGTACATAGCTGCTTCGGAAGCAGCAAATGAAGGAGTCTGGATGAAGGAGTTCATTTCCGATCTAGGTGTTGTACCTAGTGCATCGGGACCAATGAAGATCTTCTGTGACAATACTGGTGCAATTGCCTTGGCAAAGGAATCCAGATTTCACAAGAGGACCAAGCACATCAAGAGACGCTTCAATTCCATTCGGGACCAAGTCCAAGTGGGAGACATAGAGATTTGCAAGATACATACGGATCTGAATGTTGCAGACCCGTTGACTAAGCCTCTCTCACAAGCAAAACATGATCAGCACCAAGACTCCATGGGTGTTAGAATCATTACTATGTAATCTTGATTATTGACTCTAGTGCAAGTGGGAGACTGAAGGAAATATGCCCTAGAGGCAATAATAAAGTTATTATTTATTTCCTCATATCATGCTAAATGTTTATTATTCATGCTAGAATTGTATTAATCGGAAACATGATACATGTGTGAATACATAGAAAAACATAGTGTCACTAGTATGCCTCTACTTGAACTAGCTCATTAATCAAAGATGGTTATGTTTCCTAACCATAGGCATGTGTTGTCATTTGATTAATGTGATCACATCATTAGGAGAATGATGTGATTGACTTGACCCATTCAGTTAGCTTAGCACTTGATCGTTTAGTATGTTGCTATTGCTTTCTTCATGACTTATACAAAGTTCCTGCAACTATGAGATTGTGCAACTCCCGTTTACCGGAGGAACACTTTGTGTGCTACCAAATGTCACAACGTAATTGGGTGATTACAAAGGTGCTCTACAGGTGTCTCCAAAGGTACATGTTGAGTTGGCATAATTCGAGATTAGGTTTTGTCACTCCGATTGTCGGAGAGGTATCTCTGGGCCCTCTCGGTAATACTCATCACCTAAGCCTTGCAAGCATTGTAACTAATGAGTTAGTTATGAGATGATGTATTACGGAACGAGTAAAGAGACTTGTCGGTAACGAGATTGAACTAGGTATTGGATACCGACGATCGAATCTCGGGCAAGTAACATACCGATGACAAAGGGAACAACGTATGTTGTTATGCGGTTTGACCGATAAAGATCTTCGTAGAATATGTGGGAACCAATATGAACATCCAGGTTCCGCTATTGGTTATTGACCGAGAATAGTTCTAGGTCATGTCTACATAGTTCTCGAACCCGTAGGGTCCGCACGCTTAACGTTACGATGACAGTTTTATTACGAGTTTATAAGTTTTGATGTATCGAAGGTTGTTCGGAGTCCCGGATGTGATCACGGACATGACGAGGAGTCTCGAAATGGTCGAGACATAGAGATTGATATATTGGATGACTATATTCGGACACCGGAAGTGTTCCAGGTGTTTTCGGAGAAAAACCGGAGTACCGGAGGGTTACCGGAACCCCCCCGGGAAGTAATGGGCCTTGATGGGCCCTAGTGGAGAGAGAGAGGGGCCGGCCAGGGCAAGAGGCGCTCCCCCTCCCCTTGAGTCCGAATAGGACAAGGAAGGGGGGGGGGGCGCCCCCCTTGCCTTCCCCCTCTCCCACTCCTTCCTTCCCCCTCCTTCTTGGAATAGGAAAGGGAGGGGGCAAACCTACTTGGAGTAGGTTTCCCCCTCCTAGGGCGCGCCTCCCCTGAGGCCGGCCCCCTCCACCTCTCCCCCTTCATATACGGGGGAGGGGGCACCCCATAGACACACAAGTTGATCTACGGATCGTTCCTTAGCCGTGTGCAGTGCCCCCCTCCACCATATTCCACCTCGGTCATATCGTCGCGGAGTTTAGGCGAAGCCCTGTGCCGGTAGAACATCATCATCGTCACCACGCCGTCGTGAGGACGGAACTCATCCCCGATGCTTAGCTAGATTGGAGCCCGGGGAACACCATCGAGCTGAACGTGTGCTGCACACGGAGGTGCCGTACGTTCGGTGCTTGGATCGGTCGATTCATGAAGACGTACGACTACATCAACCGTGTTGTCATAACGCTTCCGCTTAACGGTCTACGAGGGTACGTAGACAACACTCTCCCCTCTCTTTGCTATGCCATCAACATGATCTTGCGTGTGCGTAGGAATTTTTTGAAATTACTACGTTCCCCAACACTTTCACACATAAACTCCTTATATCTTCCTCAAAACAGCCACCATACCTACCTATTATGGCATTTCCATAGCCATTCTGAGATATATTGCCATGCAACTTCCGTCATCATTATCATGACATACTTTACTTTTTTCATATTGCCCTTGCATGATCATGTAGTTGACATCGTATTTGTGGCAAAGCCACCATGCATTATTTTTCATACATGTCACTCTTGATTCATTGCACCATCCCGGTACACCGCCGGAGGCATTCATATAGAGTCATATCTTTGTTCTGAATATCGAGTTGTAAGAAAAATAAAAGTGTGATGATCATCATTATTAGAGCATTGCCCTAGTGAGGAAAAGGATGATGGAGACTATGATTCCCCCACAAGTCGAGATGAGACTCCGGACTTTACAAAAAAAGAGGCCAAAGAAGCCCAAATAAAAAAAATAAAAAAAAGAGAAAAAAAGAGGCCAAAGAAGCCGACCAAAAAAATATAATAAAAAAAGAGAGAAAAAGAGAGAAGGGGCAATGTTACTATCCTTTTACCACACTTGTGCTTCAAAGTAGCACCTTGTTCTTCATGTAGTGAGTCTCATAAATTGTCTTGTTTATACTAGTGGGGAATTTTTCATTATAGAACTTGGCTTGTATATTCCAATGATGGGCTTCCTCAAAGTGCCCTGGGTCTTCGTGAGCAAGCAAGTTGGATGCACACCCACTTATTTTTCTTTTGTTGAGCATTCATAGCTCTAGTGCATCCGTTGCATGGCAATCCCTACTCCTCATGTTGACATCAATTGATGGGCATCTCCATAGCCCGTTGATTATCCTCATCAATATGAGACTTTCTCCTTTTTTATCTTCTCACACAATCCCCATCATCATATTCTATTCCACCCATAGTGCTATATCCATGGCTCGCGCTCATGTATTGCGTGAAGGTTGAAAGAGTTTGAGATTATTTGAGTATGAAACAATTGCTTGGCTTGTCATCGGGGGTATAGAAGTTGGGAAAATCTTTGTGTGACAAAAATGAAGCATAGCCTAACCATATGATTTTGTAGGGATGAACTTTCTTTGGCCATGTTATTTTGAGATGACATAATTGCTTGATTAGTATGCTTGAAGTATTATTATTTTTATGTCAATATGAACTTTTATCTTGAATCTTTCGGATCTGAATATGCATGCCATGATTAAGAAGATTTACATTGAAATTATGCCAAAGTATCACTCCGCATCAAAAATTCTTCTTTTTATCATTTACCTACTCGAGGACGAGTAGGAATTAAGCTTGGGCATGCCTAATACGTCTCCAACGTATCTATAATTTTGATTGCTCCATGCTACTTTATCTACTGTTTTGGACTATATTGGGCTTTATTTTCCACTTTTATATTATTTTTGGGACTAACCTATTAACCGGAGGCCCAGCCCAGAATTGTTGTTTTTTTTGCCTATTTCAGTGTTTCGAAGAAACGAAATATCAGACGGAGTCAAAACGGAACGAAATCAACTGGAGAAGTTATTTTTGGAAGGAAACCCACCTGATGGACTTGGACCCCACGTCAGAAGATACGGGAGGTGCTCACGAGGGTGGGGGCGTGCCCTCCCCCCTAGGCGCACCCCCCTGCCTCGTGGGGCCCCCGTAGCTCCACCGACGTGCTCCTTTCACCCATATATACCTATGTACCCTAAAACTTCCAGAACAGAAAATAGATCGGGAGTTCCGCTGCCGCAAGCCTCTGTAGCCACCAAAAACCAATTGGGACCCTGTTCCGGCACCCTGCCGGAGGGGGATCCCATCACCGGAGGCCATCTTCATCATCCCGACGCTATCCATGACGAGGAGGGAGTAGTTCACCCTCGGGGCTGAGGGTATGTACCAGTAGCTATGTGTTTGATCTCTCTCTCTCGTGTTCTCTCTCGTGTTCCTCTATGGCACGATCTTGATGTATCGCGAGCTTTGCTATTGTAGTTGGATCTTATGATGTTTCTCCCCCTCTACTCTCTTGTGATGAATTGAGTTTCCCCTTTGAAGTTTTCTTATCGGATTGAGTCTTTTATGAACACTTGATGTATGTCTTGCGTGGGATAACCGTGGTGACAATGGGTTATTCTATTGATCCACTTCATGTATGTTTTGGTGATCAACTTGCGGGTTTCGTGACACTTGGGAACCTATGCATAGGGGTTGGCACACGTTCTTGACTCTCTGGTAGTAGCTTTGGGGCACTCTTTAAAGTACTTTTATGTTGGTTGGATGAATCTGAGATTGTGTGATGCATATCATATAATCATGCCCACGGATACTTGAGGTGACAATGGAGTATCTAGGTGACATTAGGGTTTTGGTTGATTTGTATCTTAAGGTGTTATTCTAGTACGAACTCTTTTATAGATCGATCCGAAAGAATAGCTTTGTGGTGGTTTCGTACCCGACCATAATCTCTACATTCGTTCTCCGCTATTAGTGTCTTTGGAGTGACTCTTTGTTGCATGTTGAGGGCTTGTCATATGTTCTATCTATGTTATTATTGTTGAGAGAACTTACACTAGTGAAAGTATGAACCCTAGGCCTTGTTTCCTATAATTGCAATACCGTTTACGCTCACTTTTATCGCTCGCTACCTTGCTGTTTTTACTATTTCAGATTACAAAAACCTATATCTACTATCTATTTTGCACTTGTATCTTCATCTCTTCGCCGAACTAGTGCACCTATACAATTTACCATTGTATTGGGTGTGTTGGGGACACAAGAGACTCTTTGTTATTTGGTTGCAGGGTTGCTTGAGAGAGACCATCTTCATCCTACGCCTCCTACGGATTGATAAACCTTAGGTCATCCACTTGAGGGAAATTTGCTACTGTCCTACAAACCTGTGCACTTGCAGGCCCAACAACGTCTACAAGAAGAAGGTTGTGTAGTAGACATCACCGCCCGATACGTCGGTGCCGCGGTTGGTCGAGGGGACGCACATCAATCCTCTAGCTCCCACAGTACGCTCTCGTAGACTGTCGTCCTCTAGTCGTGCCGCCACCGCTGGCGACGTTCTTCTGGCGGCGCACGGCAGTCAGCGCCACTAGTGCTGGCGACGGTCGTGTGGAGACGCACGGCAGCCAGCTTCTCCCACGGTACACGCATTCTAGACTGAGGCCCTGCGCATGTCGGTGTAGCGGTGAGTGTGAGCTGATAGACGCTGTTAATCTCACTGTTTGCCAAAGTAGTTTACAGTCAATATGCTCTACTTAAGAAGCTTCCTTGCCCTGTTCTGCAATCAATCTGCTTAGCTGAGATGGCATGCCAAGGCTGATTAGTTGCTAAAACATCCTGCCATATATTTATTGTGACGTAGATTGCCATGGTAGCCAATTTGTTAGGTGAAATAGCTCTACACCATTTTATACTCGATCTTTGTTGCTGCGATGGCCTTCGATAGTTTGATGGTTGTGTGCTCGGCCTCATTGACTGCTGAAACAGCCTGCCATAATTTAGCACTCAAATATGTTTGCTGAATTAGCTTTACATATATTTCGTTACTTAGATCTGCTCGTCCAAATATCTTGCCATAGCTTTAGACATCGACCTAGGTATTTTTTCTGGACTTCATAAAAAAGCATATATGTTTTCCTTGTAATATCTAGTAGAAGAACTAATTTGTATGCCTAATAGATGGACAGGACTTGGGTAAGTTCTGGTTGAAGATTCTCCGCTGCATATGTCGAGGGGGTTGAAAACTTCATGAACTTTATCAGAGTTGAGTACGGTGGTCCGAAATCAGATGTGCTCTGCCCATGTAGCAGCTGTATGAATTCAGTTACAAGACCCCAGTCAACTGTGCAAAATCATCTACACTTGTATGGGATGTCGGTCACATATACTAGGTGGGTTCATCATGGTGAAGCTGTGAACGTGCTATTGACTACGTGGAAGCAGCAGATCACCATCTTGATCTGCCTGATGCTCAGGTGGAAGAGGAGGAGGAGGTGGTGGTGGCGGAGCCAGTGAGTTTGACCAACATTGAAACAATGCTACGAAATGCTCGTGCATTCTGTGAACTTTCACCTGCAGAAGAAAAATGGTGGGCCTGCATGTTGGAACAATGCAACATGGTTGTCACCCCAGGAAATAAGTTGTCAGTATTCTCATCTTAGGTCACCTTTCTTCAGGTGAAGACATTTGAACGGATGACCAACAAATCATTCGATGCGATGTTGTCTGCTTTCCGCAAATCTTTCCCAGATGCGTCTGAGCTGCCACACACCTACAGTAAAAGGAAGAATTTCCTTCGTGCAGTTGGAATTGGATATGATATGATCCATGTTTGTAATAATAATTGTGTTCTGTTCCGGAACGATTATGCCAACTTAAGTGAATGCCCGAAATGCAAATCATCAAAATGCAAAGATGGCGATGCTGTGAAGAGGATTCCTCATAATGTTCTGAGACATTTTCCAATTATACCAAGATTGCAGAGGTTGTTTCATGATGCTGAAATAAGAGAGGATGTACTGTGGCATTCTAGGAACCAGGAGTAGAGATCAGAATGTAATGAGCCATCCATCTTATGGTAATGAGTGGAAAAGCTTCAATCAGAAACACAAAAAGTTTGCTACTGACCCGAGAAACATTAGACTTGGCTTAGCTTCAGATAGATTTAACACATTTGGCCACCAGAGCACCACATATAGCATGTGGCCAGTGCCTGTTATCCCTTACAACATGCCTCCAAATGTCTGCACCAAAGAATCAAACTACATGATGGCCTTGCTCATCCCAGGTCCAAAAAGTCCTGGAAAGGATTTGGATTTGTGCATGGAGCCTCTTGTGGAGGAACTTCAATAGCTATGGAGGAGTGTTCTCACTCGAGACCTATATAGCAGCCCACTGGCTAATTTCTTTCTGCGTGCCATTATAATTCGGCGCATCGATGATTATCCGGCTTTGGGCACTATGTCAGGGTGAACGACACATGTTTACAATGCATGTGTTCGCTGTGACAGGAATCCGCTGTCATACGCAATACTTAGCAAGATCTGTTACATTGGACACCGTTGTTTCCTTTCCAAGGACAAGCCGCATCCTAGAAAATACCGAAGACATGTGTTCAATGCAAAGCATGAAAACCGTGATGCACCAAAGAGGCTCACCGTCGATGAGTTGCAAGTGGAATTAGAGAAGGTCAGGCATATTACACCAGGAAACCATCCTGGTAATGGTAGCGAGAAAAGGAAGCATGGCAGGGCAGAAGAGATATTATTTTTTACCCGCAGGTCCACTTTGTGGGACTTGGAGTATTGGAAAGATTTGGATCTGCGTCATAATCTTGATGTGATGCACATCGAGAAAAATAGATGTGATAGCATTATCGGCACACTTCTTAATATTGAAGCCAAGACGAAAGATACCTTAAAATCTAGGATTGAATTGACACACCTGGGTATCAGACAGGATTTGCAGGTGCAAGATGAAGGTGAACCACGGGATATGGCACTGACTATGTACATCTTGGACAAGGTAAAAAGAAAAGAATTCTGCGAGGTCCTATCACGTGTGAGATTCCCACATGGATTTGCTTCCAACCAAGAAAGGAGAGTCAGTGCAGATGGAAACAAGGTACAAGGGTTGAAAACTCATGACTGCCACATCCTACTTCAAAGGGTTTTACATGTTATCCTTAGAGGATTGGGCCGCCCTGACTTATACAGACCAGTTGCAGATTTAGGACAATTCTTCAGGGAACTCTGCAGTAGAAATATCAGGATAGATGCTTTGGAGCGTCTTAGAGACAAGATACCAACTATCCTATGCGACCTTGAGAAGACATATCCTCCAGCCTTCTTTGATGTCATGGTGCATTTGGCTGTTCATCTACCCGACGAGGCACTACTTAGAGGTCCAGTACAGTATGGCTGGATGTACCCTATTGAAAGGCGGCTAGGCACTTTCAAGGGCTATGTTAGGAATAGAGCTAGACCCGAGGGTTCCATGGCAGAGGCCTACATTACAACAGAAGCGTTGACATTCTGCTCAAAATACATTGAAACAGCTGATTAGCTTAGCAAAGAGGTGGGTGAAGACAATCCCGGGCTCAATGTTTTAGATTATTCTGTTCGAGTTACAGGGAAGAGTCGACAAGAGGACAATCCTAAAGATTTTGACAAAATGGTTTGGTTTGTGTTGAATAACTGTCCTGAGATACTACCTTATATCAAGTAAGTGCTAAGTACTGTAGTGATACGTCTCCGTCGTATCTATAATTTTTGATTGTTCCATGCCAATATTATTCACTTTCATATACTTTTTGGCAACTTTTTATATTATTTTTGGGACTAACTTATTGATCCAGTGCCCAGTGCCAGTTCCTGTCTGTTGCATGTTTTATGTTTCGCAGAATATCCATATCAAACGGAGTCCAAACGGGATAAAAACGAACGGAGCTTATTTTTGGAAAATATGGAAAATTCCGGAAGAAAAATCAATGCGAACCAGTGCCCGAGGTGGTCATGAGGCACGGGGGCGTGCCCCCTACCCTCGTGAGCCCACCGTAAGGAGGTTGACGCTCTTCTTTTGCCGCAAGAAAGCTAATATTCGGAAAAAAATCATGGCGAAGGTTTCAGGCCAATCGGAGTTACGGATCTCCATATATACACGAAACGGTGAAACAGAGCCAGAAGAGAACGCAGAAAAAGAGAGATAGATCCAATCTCGGAGGGGCTCTCGCCCCTCCCAAGCCATGGGAGCCAAGGACCAGAGGGGAAACCCTTCTCCCATCTAGGGAGAAGGTCAAGGAAGAAGAAGAAGAAGGGGGGCTCTCTCCCCCTTGCTTCCGGTGGCGCCGGAACGCCGCCGGGGGCCATCATCATCACCGCGATCTTCACCAACACCACCGTCATCTTTACCAACATCTCCATCACCTTCCCTCTTCTATGTCCAGCGGTCCACTCTCCCGCAACCCGCTGTACCCTCTACTTGAACATGGTGGTTTATGCTTCATATTATTTTCCAATGATGTGTTGCCATCCTATGATGTTTGAGTAGATTTTCGTTGTCCTATCGGTGATTGATGAATTGCTATGATTGGTTTGAGTTGCATGTTTGATTATTGGTGCTATCCTATTGTGCCCTCCGTGTCGCACAAGCGTGAGGGATTCCTGCTATGGTTTGCTATATGTTTATGATTTTCTTATGGTGGGTGGCGTGAGTGACAAAAGCACAGACCCGAGTAAGTAGGTTGTTTGCTTATGGGATAAAGGGGACTTGATACTTTAATGCTATGGTTGGGTTTTACCTTAATGAATCTTTAGTAGTTGCAGATGCTTGCTAGAGTTCCAATCATAAGTGCATATTATCCAAGTAGAGAAAGTATGTTAGCTTATGCCTCTCCCTCAAATAGAATTGCAATAGTGATTACCGGTCTAGTAACATTGTCAGTTGCTTAGGGTCAATTTCACAACTCCTACCACCACTTTATTGCTTCTTTATCTAAACAGCCCCTAGTTTATATTTACGTGTTCTTTACTTTCTTGCAAGCTTACCCGAAAACACCTACAAAGTACCTCTAGTTTCATACTTGTTCTTGGTAAAGCGAACGTCAAGCATGGGTAGAGTCGTATCAGTGGCCGATAGGACTTGAGAGAGTACTTGTTCTACCTTTAGCTCCTTGTTGGGTTCGACACTCTTACTTATCGAAAGAGGCTACAACTATCCCGTATACTTGCGGGTTATCAAGACCTTTTTCTGGCGCCGTTGCCGGGGAGTCATAGCGTGGGGTGAATATTCTCGTGTGTGCTTGTTTTGCTTTATCACTAAGTAATTTTTATTTGCTGTTCTTAGTTGTTCTTTATCTTTAGTTATGGATATGGAACATGAAATACCAAAAAAATTAGGTTTACTTGCTACTCATGGAGATGGGGAACCTCCTAAAACCCTCGATGCTGGTTATGTAAAAGATATTATGTACTACTTTAATAATCCTGAGAAAACCCCATTCAACTATGTAATGGGAGTAACGTTGGATCAATGTGAATACTTTAGGCATTATCGCTTAACACAAAAAGGGAAACTATTATGGGATCAAATTCATATATTGAAGTGGTATGCTTGGCAACTGTGTGTAAGTTATGATTATACTTGTTGCTCTAGGATGAATGCTCCACACCTTCCCTTTTCATGCAAATTTAATGATAATAAAACCTTAGCTTCTTATGCTAATGGTATATATGATTACTATGATGTGGAACAAATAGAAGAATTTGTTGCTTTTATGGGTGCTTATGAAATTGAATCTATGTGTAAAGAGTTTGAAGATTTTGATGATGCTGTTTATAGATCTGAAAATTTAGCTATCCTCAAATATTTCTATGAGAACTATGAATACAATTACGAAATTAATGCACTTATTAAGAAAGTCTCCGCTGTCCAAGAAGAGACTAATATTTTGCAGGAATCTATGGAAGAAGAAGTTGATGAAACTGTGAGCTCATTGGATGAAAAAGATGAGGAGGAGAGCGAAGAACAAGAGGAGGAAGAGCGGATTGATCATCCGTGCCCACCTTCTAATGAGAGTAACCCTCCAACTCATACATTGTTTAATTTCCCATCGTGCTTACCGAAGGATGATTGCTATGATCCCATTGATTCTCTTGAAATATCCCTTTTTGATGATGCTTGATATGCTTGTCGCCAAGATGCCAATATGAATTATGCTTATGGAGATGAACTTGCTATAGTTCCTTATGTTATGAATGAAATTGTTGCTATTGCACCCACGCATGATAGTCCTATTATCTTTTTGAATTCTCCCGACTACACTATATCGGAGAAGCTTGCACTTATTAAGGATTATATTGATGGGTTGCCTTTTACTACTACACATGATGATTTTGATGAATATAATATGCATGTGCTTGCTGCTCCTACTTGCAATTATTATGAGAGAGGAACTATATCTCCACCTCTCTATGTTTCCCACACGATAAAATTGCAAGAAACTGTTTATACTATGCATTGGCCTTTACTATGTGTGCATGAATTGTTCTTTTATGACATGACGATGCATAGGAAGAGAGTTAGACTTCGTTGTTGCATGATATATGTTACTTTGTGCTCACTACTAAATTACAAATCATTGCTAATTAAAATTGGCTTTGATATACCTTGGGATCCGGGTGGATTCATTACTTGAGCACTAAATGCCTAGCTTAATGGCTTTAAAGAAAGCGCTGCCAGGGAGACAACCCAGAAGTTTTAGAGAGTCATTTATTTCAGTTGAGTGCTTTCATATAGTTTAAAAACAACAAAAATAAAGATGGGAACCCAAAACTTTTCAAAAAGAGAAGTGAAAGTGAGAGAGACGAGCATTGTGAAAGTGGGGGATGTCCTTGAACTTTGTTCATGCCCATGGGAACTTTGTGAATCTTAATTACAGAAACTTTTCAATAAAAATAATTATCCCCTTGTACAATTCCATTGTATTATAAAAATAATGTGCCAAGGTTTGCCTTTAGGATGTTTACAATGCTTGTTGATTTGTACGGTGCAGGACAGAAACTTTGGCTGTAGTGCGCGATTTTACATTTTTAACTGGAACGTCAATTGGTTCTGATTCCTTTTGAACTGTCTTGCTATACAACTTGTTTATTTTTCCTAATTTTGTAGAATTTTTGGGGTAAATAAGTATGGTGGATGTTCAGATTGCTACAGACTGTTCTAATTTTGACAGATTCCGTTTTTGATGCATAGTTTGCTTGTTTTGAGGAATCTATCAATTTATATCAGTGGATTAAGCCATGAAAAAGTTATATTACAGTAGACACAATGCAAAAACAAAATATGAATTGGTTTGCAACAGTACTTAGAGTGGTGATTTGCTTTATTATACTAACGGATCTTACCGAGTTTTCTGTTGAAGTTTTGTGTGGATGTAGTGTCTAATCGAGGATGTCTCGATATGAGGAAAAGGAAGAGAGGCAAGAGCTCAAGCTTGGAGATGCCCGAGTCACCCCAAGTAAATATTCAAGGAGACTCAAGTGTCTAAGCTTGGGGATGTTGGGGAGGCATCCCCTCTTTCTTCAACAAGTATCGGTATGTTTCGGATTCGTTTCGTTGATGCATTATGTGCAAGTCTTGGAGCGTCTTTTGCAATTAGGTTTTTATTTTTCTTTTATGCACCATGCTGGTATGACATAGTCCTTGGTTGATTTATGGAATGCTCATTGCACTTCACTTAAATCTTTTGAGTATGGCTTTATAGAATGCTTCATGTACTTCACTTATATCATTTGAAGTTGGATTGCATGTTTCTCTTTACATAGAAAACTGCCATTTGTAGAATGCTCTTTTGCTTCACTTATATTTGTTAGAGCGTGGGAATATCTTTTGTAGAAAGAATTAAAATCTCTTGCTTCACTAATATCTATTTAGAGAGATGTCAGGAATTGGTCATTCACATGATTAGTCATAATATCCTACATAAACTTGTAGATCGCTGAATATGATATGTTTGATTCCTTGCAATAGTTTTGCGATATAAAGATGGTGATATTAGAGTTATGCTAGTGGGTGGTTGTGAATTGTAGAGACACTTGTGTTGAGGTTTGCAAGTCCCATAGCATGCACGTATGGTAACCGTTGTGTGACAAATTTGCAGCATGGGGTGTTTCTTTGATTGTCTTTCTTATGAGTGGCGGTCGGGGACAAGCGATGGTTTTTCCTACCAATCTATCCCCCTAGGGGCATGCGTAGTAGCCTTTGCTTCGAGGGCTAATAAACTTTTGCAATAAGTATATGAGTTCTTTATGACTAATGTGAGTCCATGGATTATACACACTTTTACCTTTCCATCATTGTTAGCCTCTTCGGTACCGTGCATTGCCCTTTCTCACCTCGAGAGTTGGTGCAAACTTCGCCGGTGCATCCAAACCCCGTGATACGATAAGCTCTGTCACACATAAGCCTCATTATATCTTCCTCAAAACAGCCACCATGCCTACCTATCATGGCATTTCCATAGCCATTCCGAGATATATTGCCATGCAACTTCCATCATCATCATATACATGACTTGAGCATTCATTGTCATATTGCTTTGCATGATCATAAGAAGCTAGCATGATGTTGATGTCATTGCTACGCTAGATCATTGCACATCCCGATACACCGCCGGAAGCATTCATATAGAGTCATATCTTTTGTTCCAGTATCGAGTTGTAAGTAAATAAAAGTGTGATGATCATCATTATAGAACATTGCCCCATAAAAAAAGGAAAGGCCAAAGAAGCCTAAATAAAAAAGGGGGCCAAAGAAGCCCACCAAAAAAAGAAAAGAAAATAAAAGGGGCAATGTTACTATCTCTTTTTCCACACTTGTGCTTCAAAGTAGCACCATGTTCTTCATGTAGTGAGTTTCATATCTTGTTCTTCAAAGTAGCACCATGTTCTTCATGTAGTGAGTTTCATATCTTGTGCTTCAAAGTAGCACCATGTTCTTCATATAGATTGTCTCCTATGTTGTCACTTTCATATACTAGTGGGAATTTTCATTATAGAACTTGGCTTGTATATTCCAACGATGGGCTTCCTCAAATCCCATAGGTCTTCATGAGCAAGCAAGTTGGATGCACACCCACTTAGTTTCTTTTGTTGAGCTTTCATATACTTATAGCTCTTAGTGCATCTGTTGCATGGCAATCCCTACTCCTCGCATTGACATCAATTGATGGGCATCTCCATAGCCCGTTGATTAGCCGCGTCGATGTGAGACTTTCTCCTTTTTGTCTTCTCCACATAACCTCCATCATTATATTCTATTCCACCTATAGTGCTATATCCATGGCTTGCGCTCATGTATTGTGTGAGAGTTGAAAAAGCTGAAGCGCGTTAAAAATTATGAACCAATTGCTCGGCTTGTCATCGGGGTTGTGCATGATGGGGGCATTTTGTGTGACGAAAATGAAACATGGCCAAACTATATGATTTTGTAGGGATAAGCTTGCTTTGGCCTTGTTGTTTTGAAAATACATGATTGCTTTATTGGTACGCTCGAGGTATTATTGTTTTTATGTCAAATGATAGACTATTGCTTTGAATCACTCGTGTCTTAATATTCATGCCATGATTAGACATATGATCAAGATTATGCTAGGTAGCATTCCACATCAAAAATTATTCTTTTTTTATCATTTACCTACTCGAGGATGAGCAGGAATTAAGCTTGGGGATGCTGATACGTCTCCGTCGTATCTATAATTTTTGATTGTTCCATGCCAATATTATTCACTTTCATATACTTTTTGGCAACTTTTTATATTATTTTCGGGACTAACTTATTGATCCAGTGCCTAGTGCCAGTTCCTGTCTGTTGCATGTTTTATGTTTCGTAGAATATCCATATTAAACGGAGTCCAAAAGGTATAAAAATGGACGGAGCTTACTTTTGGAAAATATGGAAAATTCCGGAAGAAAAATCAACGCGAACCAGTGCCCGAGGTGGTCATGAGGCAGGGGGCGCGCCTGCCCTCCTAGGCGCGCCCCCTACCCTCGTGAGCCCGCCGTAAGGCGGTTGACGCTCTTCTTTTGTCGCAAGAAAGCTAATATTCGGAAAAAAATCACGGCGAAGATTTCAGGCCCAGTCGGAGTTACGGATCTCCATATATACACAAAACGGTGAAATAGAGCCAGTAGAGAACGCAGAAACAGAGAGATAGATCCAATCTCGGAGGGGCTCTCGCCCCTCCCAAGCCATGGGAGCCAAGGACCAGAGGGGAAACCCTTCTCCCATCTAGGGAGACGGTCAAGGAAGAAGAAGAAGAAGAAGGGGGGCTCTCTCCCCCTTGCTTCCGGTGGCGCTAGAACACCGCCGGGGGCAATCATCATCACCGCGATCTTCACCAACACCGCCGTCATCTTCACCAACATCTCCATCACCTTCCCCCTTCTATATCCAGCGGTCCACTCTCCCGCAACCCGTTGTACCCTCTACTTGAACATGGTGCTTTATGCTTCATATTATTTTCCAATGATGTGTTGCCATCCTATAATGTCTGAGTAGATTTTCGTTGTCCTATCGGTGATTGATGAATTGCTATGATTGGTTTGAGTTGCATGTTTTATTATTGGTGCTGTCCTATTGTGCCCTCCGTGTCGCGCAAGCGTGAGGGATTCCCGCTGTAGGGTTTGCAATATGTTTATGATTTGCTTATGGTGGGTGGCATGAGTGATAGAAGCACAGACCCGAGTAAGTAGGTTGTTTGCGTATGGGATAAAGGGGACTTGATACTTTAATGCTATGGTTGGGTTTTACCTTAATGAATCTTTAGTAGTTGCGGATGCTTGCTAGAGTTCCAATCATAAGTGCATATGATCCAAGTAGAGAAAGTACGTTAGCTTATGCCTCTCCCTCAAATAGAATTGCAATAGTGATTACCGGTCTAGTAACATAGTCAGCTGCTTAGGGACAATTTCACAACTCCAACCACCACTTTTCCACACTCGCTCTATTTACTTTATTGCTTCTTTATCTAAACAGACCCTAGTTTATATTTACGTGCTCTTTACTTTCTTGCAAGCTTACCTGAAAACTCCTACAAAGTACCTCTAGTTTCATACTTGTTCTAGGTAAAGCAAGCGTCAAGCGTGCGTAGAGTCGTATCAGTGGCCGATAGGACTTGAGAGAGTATTTGTTCTACCTTTAGCTACTCGTTGGGTTCGACACTCTTACTTATCGAAAGAGGCTACAACTATCCCGTATACTTGCGGGTTATCATGTAGCTTATACATCGTAATCTATTAAACTTGCTGCACATTCTTATATATTTAGATGTTTGACACGATCACTATGTTGTGCAGCATCTACAAAAAGGAGTTACTGCCACAAAATCCAAGAAACATTGACAAACTGGTTATGGCAGGATTTGCGAAATGGTTCAAGAGCCATGTAAGCTTTTGAATTGCACTGCTAGTTTTTTTAATATATTGAGTACATAAGATGATCAACTTGTCTATTTTCTAACCATGGGTCAAGAAGATGCGGGAGGATGGGCAGGCAGTTGATGATGCCCTTTACTCACTAGCAATGGGTCATGATACTCGGGGTAAGGCATTATGAATCTTGCGTTGTTGGAGATGTGCGCTACAACACCATTGCATGAGACGAAGGAAGGAAGACACAAAACAGTGCCATCATGAGCATGGATACGTATGACAAAGAGACTATTGAGATGTATGCTAACATAACAGACATTGTTCAGTTGCAGTATATCTCCAGTTTCAAGGATCATCGGTGTGTGGTTCTGTTGTGCTGTCGTTGGTATAACCTGTTTTCCAGGATCGCAAAACCCAGAGCTGATGATTATTTCAAATCCATCAATGTCAAGGCGGCGTACCAGACCAACGAGCCTTTTATTTTGGCAAATCAAGCAACACAGATTTTTTTTCTTGGAAGACACATCTGCGTTTAGCGATGACTGGAGAGTATTGCAAATGTTTGAGCAGAGGAATTCGTTTAATGAAGTTGCACAACAAGATGATGCTTACACTGCTCCTGATATACAAGATAACACAGATGTTCCTAATATCTTTGAGAACCATCACGTCAATGACGCCGGCGAAAAGATTGCCTGTTGTGCTGTGGACATACAGGAGTTGATCAAGAAGAAGCCAACGTTCGAGGACGTTGAGGACGAAGAAGAAGATGACACCATGGGGAATTATGATTCAGACTGATACACATGGTGAAGATGTTGATGCTGCTACCGCGGATGATGATTACATTGCCTTTGTCGTATTTGCCTGTCAGAAGACGTTTTTTTATCTACTATGTGAAATTGTGTTTGCTATGACAACTGAAACCTGATGAACATGTTGTTTAGTATTTTGCTGTGAGAACTTCACTTGATATGGATGCTGAGTTGTGTTTGGTGATTGTCTGACGACTAAAACATGATGACATTGTTGTTTAGTTGTACTCATATTTGGCTGTGAAAACTTGAATTTCATGACATAGTTTGCTGTTGGACTGCAATTTGCTCGGCGTCTTCGAATGAGAAAAAAGCAGACCCGACAGGGCCTCTGCTAATTTATTTATTTATTACCAAAAGGGCCTCTGCTATTTATTCATTTATGAGAAAAAGGGGATACCCCCTAATTTCCGTTAATAGAAATCATTAGATGTTCACAACACTACGCCCAGCCTGCTACACAGGTTTCATTCATTACTAGTTTCATCAAAGTGCTCATGTCATAGCCACTGAATACATCACGAGTGCTACATACACTTCAAATAAAGAGACAATCATCTTATAGAGCATATCGATTTTGCCCATTATCTTCACAAGCTCTTTCATCTCCTCATTGTTGTCAAGGTCGTTCAGTAGCTGTTGCTTGGCCATGATCAGAGGAACTGCATCTTTAACCTTCTGCTCTGCATCTTCCTCTTCTGTCGTTCCTTCAGTTACTTGTCCAACACCCCAACCTACTGGTATTGGGATTCCTAGGCTAACCAAATAATCAGCGTAGTTGCATTCCCCCACATCAGCAACTTCCCAGAAATACAAATCACACGAATCTTCCCTTTTCTACGCGAATCAAATTGGAAGATCATCAACCAAACTATTAAAAAAATCAGCAACTGAAAGCAGCAGAACAACACTTAAACATATTATTACCCCATGATTCGGGCATTTGTAGAAGACTCGGCCAGGGTTGAGGATTGTGGTTGAGACATGACGGATGACTCTGCGTGATTTGTAGCAGTGGCACCACACCAACGACAGTGGGTTGCGATGAGCAATCGGCTGCGGTGCGCGTGCCGGCGGGGGTGTGATGAGACCCACAGGCGATGGTACGGGTGGCGACTTGGCGCATATCTGGTTGTTGCCTGCTGAAGAGCAGGTAGACGAGAAGCAAGTGGACATGGTTGATGCAGCTAGAGCTTCTGATGCTAGGAAGAGTAAGTAGAGAAGAGGAGAAGCGAACGTTGGATATGTCAGTTTCATTACTTGCAGAGTAGCATAGCACCATATATAGTCATAGTCTAGGTTTGGACTCGAACCAACTATAGGAGCACGTCTCTGTTTTTTCTAAAACTCAGCAACGTCTCTTTATTGGTACACTAGCTTGTTCTGTACGCCTTCTCAAGTCTTTGATTTTCTTTCCCTTTTTTGCGAGGACGGAAGGAGGACAAAATTGAGAGTTCCTGGGACTCGAACCCAAGACCTCTCGGTTGAAAACCAAGGGTGCTAGTCACTTATGTGGCGAACGTTCCTTGGGAGGAGGACGACAGAAGAACTTATTTTCCTCGCAGTTTTAGTTGCAACACAAGATCGGACGGACGCAGTTTCGCGAATGTTATCAGGCGAACGAGCCCAGTTTTTCTTTTCTTCCTATATATAAAAAAGTATGCTACTTCGTGTCGGCTTCGTCAACAAACGATTGTGCCAACCTTGACCGTTGGATTGACATTCAACGTCTGTCGTGTTTCTTCAGTCTCTTCTTCCTCGAGCCGCCAAAGCCAAACCAGCGCCGGCGGGACCCCCTGCTATCGCCTCCCACGGCTGGCTGTGCTGCCGCGCTCGCATCGTGGCCACATCGCACCCTAAAACTCTACGCATCTTCCCCGGCTCCTGTTCGTTCCCCTCCGAGGCCTCACCATCGTCCTCTGCCTTGGTTCACTCGCCGCGGCGCCGCCCTCCGGTGTTGTCAACATGGTTAACAACCGAGAGGAATAAGGTGATGACTGTACATGGTGAGGATGACAGTAGGGACCCAGTAGCGCGCGCAGTAATTTTGTTTTTTGGGATGGAGAAGGGTATCAACTGGGTTGTGCGGGACCTGTGGCCTGTCTAGCCCAGTCTTTTATTTCATATATTTAGCACATGACCAGCCCAGTTTGTTTTTTTCCTTTCTAAAAATGGCTAGCCAGCTATTTTGTTTTTTGCAGAATAACCAACGTAGGCCTACTTGCTTTTCTACGCCCCGCTGGGTCGGAAATCTTTCAAGACGAGGAGGGATGCATTTTGCCCAGAAATGGGCTATAAGTAATAAGAAATGGTCTATAAGTGATAATAAATGGGCTGTAAAATGAAAAAAATACACCAAACAGGCAATTAGTTCCAAAAATGCTTTTTTCTTTCGGATTTTGATATTTTAAATTTCATTATTTTTGTGTGGGTAAAATTTCATTGAATTTAAATTAAGGTATATTTAGTTTTAAAATTAATTTGAATCTGGCTAGAAATTTCGGGCTGTATGCTGTTTGGGACAGATTTGGAGGCTGACTTGTGGGTCTACTAGGTTGACGTGTACGAAAGGCTTTGTTAACTTAGTCCACAAACAATTCTAGCAGCAGTGACCGTTGGATGTTAATCCAACGGCCATGTTGCTTCTTCAATATCTGATCTTCTTGCTCCAGCTGTCCAAACCAGCGCCGGTGGGACTGCCTGCTCCCGCCTCCCGTGGCCGGCTATGCTGCCGCACAGGCCGCACTGCCCCACCTACTTCATTGTTGGCCAGGCCATTCCTCTACTCACCCACACCTCCTATTATTTTCCGGCGACGGCAGCCGTACCAGTAAACCCTCGTACTCCCCACCGCATGGGCAACCATTGCCGAGTCTTCCCTGGCTCTGTGTCGTTCCCTTCCTAGGCCTCACCTTTGTCCACCGCCATGGTGCTCTCAGTGCGGCCTGGTCAACTTGGTCAACGAACAACATCCATCAGACGTGGACTGTATGTGGAGAGGCTGACAGCTGGGTCCACGGCCGCACACAAGGAAATGCCTCCTTATTACACGCAAAATAATGATTCCTCCACCTGACAGCTGGGACCCACCGGAAGGGCCACTGTATTTGGCAAAAAAACATTCGCCCCGCTGACAGGTCGGACCCACCAGCTATATCTTAGCACGCAAGGAAGTGCCTCCTTATTACGCACAAAAAAATGAATAACCCCTGCTAGCTGGGACCCACCATGGTGGGCGGCTGACTTGTGGGCCAACTAAGTTGACAGGGATGGAGGGCTTTGTCAACTTAGTCAATATGAACGATTCTAGCTCCAGTGACTGTACGATGTCCATAAAACGGCCGTAGTGCTTCTTCAACCTCTGGTCTTCTTGCTCTAG
The DNA here is from genome assembly GCF_002162155.2 of Triticum dicoccoides. Lineage (NCBI taxonomy): Eukaryota > Viridiplantae > Streptophyta > Magnoliopsida > Poales > Poaceae > Triticum > Triticum dicoccoides. The sequence goes on along the minus strand of NC_041381.1, from coordinate 450,096,244 downwards.
CCACCCAAACCAGCATCGGTCGTGCCGCGTGCTCCTGCCTCCCGTGGCCGGCTGTAATGTTTTGTGGAGGCCTCACCGCCCCTACTACTCCCACTGCTGGCCAGGCCATCCCTCTACTCACCCACACCCCCTGTTATTCTGCGGCGACGACAACCTCACACCGCAGCCGAACCAGTGAACCCTCATACTCCTCTCCACGTGGGCTTCCACTGCCGCGTCTTCCCCAGCTCCGCGTCGTCCCCTTCCTAGGCCTCGTCATCCTCCACCGCCATGGTGCTCTCGGCGCGGCGTGCTCAATGTGGTCAATGACCAACTTCCATCGAAAGAGTACTGTACGTGGAGAGGCTGACAGCTGGGTCCACCGCAGCCGCAAGGAAGTGCCTCCTTATTACGCGGAAAATAATGATTCCTCCACCTGACAACGGGGACCCACCAGACGGGCCACCATATTTCACGAAAAAAACATTTCCCCCTGACTGCTGGGACCCACTAGCTACATCTTTGCACGCAAAGAAGTGCGTCCGGGCAAAAAAACGATTCGCCCCCCTGACTGCTGGGACCCACCAGCTACATCTTCACACACAAGGAAGTGCCTGACAGTCGGGACCCACCTGATCAAAGCGTACATAGTGTTGTCATTCTGGTCGCGAACTTGTACGTACATACTGGTCGATGTAGAGGCGCACACGTGTCGTAGTAGAGGCGCGCATGTAGCATGTACACGTACGTACAATGGCCAGTGTGCAAGAAAAAAATACGGCCACGTACGTACATATGGGCGGGGTCTCGAACGCCTACTCGCGCATACGTACGGCCAGGGCTCGTGTACATGGCTGGGTCGAAACGGAGAAATTGCGTCGTCATCGTGTTCATGGGGAGGCAACGGAATGCGTCATGTTCATCGGGAGGCAACGGAATGCGTCGTGTTCATCGGGAGGCAACGAAACGCATGGGAGCCAACCGGCTGGGTCGGAACGGAATGCGTCGCCGTGTTCATTGGGAGGGCTTGGACGGAACAACCGATGGAAACAAGGCATGGCGTACCGCAGAATAGAGGAAACGGCCTTGTGTTCGATTGGCCACGTTCAAAACGGGATCATGTTCATCGGGAGGGGTCTGGCGTACCGCAAAACGGAGGAAACGGACTAGTGTTGGACCTCCTACGGTCGAAACAGGGTCCTGTTGATCGGGAGGGGTGTGGCGTACCGCAAAACGGAGGAAACGGACTTGTGTTGGAGCGCTACGGTCGAAACGGGGTCCTATTCATTGGGAGGGGTGTGGCGTACCACAAAACGGGACTCCACGGGATACTGTTCATCTCCACTGTTGACCTCCTCCAGCCTCCACAGGCTACTGTTCATCGACCTCCTCCAGCCTCCACATGCCACTGTTCATCCACAGGTTCCTGTTCATCCAGCCTCCACCACGCGCTACTCCACGGGCTACTGTTCAACCAGCCCTGTCCATGGGTTCCTGTTCAACCGCCCCTCCACGGGCTACTGTTCATCCACCCCTCCATCGTCTACTGTTCATCCATTCCTCCACAGGGTCGTCCTGTTCATCTAGCCCTCCACGGGGTCCTGTTCATCCAGCCCCAACCGGCTCGATCGATCGGGGTCCTGTTCATCTAGAGGCAACACCACGGGGTCCTGTTCATCCACCCCCACCGGGAACTTTTCATCCACGCCCCCC
>NC_041381.1:450012472-450094268 GCF_002162155.2 Triticum dicoccoides | reverse complement strand
AACGCTCACTGTTCATCTAGAGTCAGCATCGATCGGCTTCAATTAGCAGCAATAGCGAAGGAATCGCTCGATCGGGTTCAGTTAACAGCCATCGATCGATCGCTCGGGTTCTGTAACGCGTTGCAGTGCAATCGCTCGGGTTCAGTTAAAGCCCAACGCCTCACACCCACGCGCGTGCGTGTACGAGAGAAACACGCAAACCTCCATGCATCGCTCGGCCCCGACCACCCACCGTAACAGGGAAAACCCCGATATTTTCCTCGCCCTTGCTTCTACCACGGTTTTTTCCGTCATGGACGGCCCAAAGAATGTCATGCAGCTGCGTCTCCGTCCCGCCGAGGACGAAAATCCCATTTTCTATCATGATTTTTTTTCATAGAAGTAGGAGCCCACCACATCTATGACGATACCGGGTTTTTTCACAATTATCGTCATAGAAGTGTCATAAGTATGACAGGAAAAAAATTTGTTCGGCCCAAAATGTCACGGATGTGTCTTTTTTTTGTAGTGGGAGGAAGCAACAGTCAGAGCCGTTCCAACCCCGCGACACCCGCCAAGAAGGATCTGAGTCACTTTACTTGTTTCAAGTGCGGGAAGACCGGACATTACGCCACTGAATGTTCTGAAGCAAAGAATGGAAATGGCAATGGAAGTTCTGGAAAGAAGCCCAACCCTTTCACCAGAGGTCGGGTGAATCATGTCAGCATGGAGGAGATTGAGGAGCAGCCCGACGCAGTCGTCGGTAAGTTTTTGATTAATGCATTTACAACCCTTGTTCTTTTTTACACTGGTGCATCTCATTCATTCATATCAAGGGGATTTGTGGACAAGTTTAAGTTGCCAACAGTAGCACTTAAGTCACCTATGTTAGTGAGTTCCCCAGCAGAAGAGTATATAGCTAGTTGGGGATGTTATCAGTTGCCAATAACCATAGGTAGACATGTTTTCCCCACCGACCTTATTGTCCTGGAGTCACAAGGATTGGACGTGATCCTAGGCATGGATTGGCTATCCAAGTTTCAGGGAAACATCGGTTTCGCCAGTAAATCGATTCTTCTCACCACCCCAGAGGGAAAAAGGATCACGTATGTGTCTAGGCATGCGCCGAGGAGGACTCGGGTGAATTCCCTTTCTGGAGTTTTTCAGGAGGAAGTACCAGTTGTGAAGGATTACCCCGATGTATTTCCATAGGAGTTACCAGGCATGCCACCAGACCGAGATATTGAGTTTCTGATCGATTTGTTGCCAGGCACCAGACCAATATCAAAGTGACCGTATCGGATGCCCGCAAATGATCTAGAAGAAATAAAGAAGCAGATTAAGGAGTAATTGGAGAAAGGTTATATTCGACCAAGCTCATCACCTTGGGGAGCCCCAGTGCTTCTTGTTGAGCAGAAGGAAGAATCTTTGAGGATGATTGTTGATTATCGTGCACTGAATGAGGTGATGATCAAGAACAAATACCCTCTACCGATGATCAATGATTTGTTTGACCAGCTGCAGGGAGCTAAAATATTCTCCAAGATCGATCTACGATCAAGTTAGCACCAGCTGAAGATCCGAGAGCAGGATATACCTAAGACAGCTTTTACCACAAGGTATGGGATATATGACTATACGGTTATGTCATTTGGCTTGACTAATGCCCCTGCCTATTTTATGAGTATGATGAACAAGGTGTTCATGGAGTTCTTGGACAAGTTCGTTGTGGTGTTCATTGACGATATATTGGTCTACTCGAAGAATGATGAAGAACACAAGGAAAATTTGTGCTTGGTTCTCGAGAAGCTCAAGGAACATCAGTTGTATGCCAAGTTCAAAAAATGTTAGTTTTGGTTGAAGGAAGTTGGATTTCTCGGACATGTTATATTAGGAGAAGGAATAGCAGTAGACCCCACCAAGGTTGCATCTATCATTGAGTGGTTAGCACCCACCTTAGTTGGAGAGATCAGAAGTTTTCTTGGACTCGCAGGTTATTATCGGAGATTTATTGAGAATTTTTCCAAGATCGTGAAGCCCATGACAGAGTTATTGAAGAAAGACACCAAGTTTAAATGAACCAAGGATTGTGAGGCCAGTTTTCAGGAATTGAAGAAATGTTTGGTTACAGCCCCAGTGTTGATTCTCCCAAATATACGCAAGGATTTCCAAGTATATTGTGACGCTTCTCGTCAAGGACTTGGAGGCATTCTTATGAAAGAAGGAAGAGTTGTTTCATATGCCTCACGTCAGCTTCGACCTCATGAGTTGAATTGTGCCATGCATGATTTGGAGTTAGCAGCCGTAGTGCATGCGCTCAAGACATGGAGACATTTTCTCATCGGAAACCATTCCGATGTTTACACGGATCATAAGAGTTTGAAGTACATCTTCACACAGAAGGATTTGAACCTCAGGCAGAGGAGATGGTTGGAGCTCATAAAGGATTATGACATGAGATTGCATTATCATCCAGGAAAGGCCAATGTCGTAACAGATGCGTTGAGCCGCAAGAGTTATGTTAACATGCTCATAACTGGAGGATTACCCCATGAGTTAGCCGATGATCTCCGAGAGCTTCGCTTGGAGATAGTTCCGAGAGGTTATGTTGCGGCACTAGAAATTCAGTCCACTATGTTGGGAAAGATCCAAGAAGCCCAGAAGACGTACAAGGAGATTGCAGAGATAAAGGAAAGGATAAGTAAAGGAAAGGCTAAAGGTTTTCGTGAGGATGAGCATGAAGCTTTATGGTTTGAGGATCGTATCTATGTGCCTAATGACCCAGAGATCAGGAAATTAATTCTTCAGGAGGCTCATGAGTTGCCTTATTCGATACACCCAGGCAACACCAATATGCATTTGGACTTGAAGGAGAGTTTTGGTTGGACATGAATGAAGAAGGACATTGCAGAGTATTTAGCAGTATGCGACGCATGTCAGAGAGTTAAGGCAGAGCATCAGAAACCAGCAGGGTTACTTCAGCCTTTGCTGATACCCAAATGGAAGTGGGATAAACTTGGCATGAATTTCATTACCGGATTACCCAGGACCCGTTCAGGCTATGACTCTATCTGGGTTGTAGTTGGTCGCTTGATTGATAATCCCCAAGTGAAGGGAATCATCGTAGCAATTCCCAAAGGTGGAAGTGATAAGTATGGAGTGTCGAACCCACAAGGAGCTAAAGGTAAGATCAATATTCTCTCAAGCCGTATCTACCACTGATACGACTCTACGTGCACCAAACGTTTGTTTCCAACTAGAAACAAGAAATAAAACCGTGTTGTGGGTATAAAGAGGATAACTTTGTATGATATCGGAGAGCTAAAACATAAAAGTAGGTGTTGTTATCATAAAGTTAGAATATATTACTAAATAATATAAATAGAGAGTGTGGAATAATGGTGGATCGGTGTGCGGAATTGTCCTAAGCAATTGTCAACAAGATCGATAGTCGTCATTGCAATTTCATATGAGGGAGAGGCATACACTAACATACTTTTCCTACATGGATCGTATGCTCTTATGATTGGAAACTCTAGCAAGCATCCGCAAATACTAAAAGATTCATTAAGGTAAAACCCAACCATAGCATTAAAGCATCAAGTCCCCTTTTGTCCCATACGCAACAACCCCCTTACTCGGGTTTAAGCTTCTGTCACTCTAGCAACCCACTATAAGCGAATCATGAACGTATTGGAACACCCTACAGCGGGAATCCCTCACGCTTGCGCGACACAGAGGGCACCATAGGACAGCACCAAGATAAAACATACAACTCGTACCAATCTAGATCATCAATCAACTCAAGGACAAAAGATATCTACTCAAAACATCATCGGATGGCAACACATCATTGGATCATAATATGTAGCATAAAGCACCATGTTCAAGTTGGGATTACAGCGGGGTGTGGGAGAGTGGACCGCGTAAAAGAGATGAGGATGGTGATGATGATGGTGATGTTGATGAAGACGATCACCGCGGCGATGATTCCCCTCCCGATGGCACTCCGGTGCCACCAAGAGAGAGGAGGAGAGGTTCTCCCCCTTGTGCTTACTCCTCCATGGCTTTCCCCCTATGGTCCTTGGCCTTCATGGAGATGATGGCCCCTCCGAGATCCTCCTCCGTGGCCTCCAGTGATGATGGCCCCCTACGGCAGGGTGCCGGAGAGGGCCAAGATTGATTTCTCGTGGCTACAGAGGTTTGCGGCGGCGGAACTTCCGATCTAGGTTAATTCCCGAAGGTTTCAGTATTTATAGAAATTTTTGGCGTTGGTTTCACGTCAAGGGGGCCTCCGGGTTGTCCACGAGAAAGGAGGGCCCCCCTGTCTCGTGGGCAACCCAGGACTCCTCTGGCCCAACTGCGATGCTCCGTGGTCTTCTTTTGGTCCAGAAAATATCCTCAAAAATTGGCACGTCAACTGGACTCCGTTTGGTATCCCTTTTCTGTAAAATACTAAAACAAGGAGAAAACAAAAACTGGCACTGGGCTTTAGGTTAATAAGTTAGTCCCAAAAATCATATAAAATGATGTATAAATGCATATAGAACATCCTAGATGGATAATATAATAGCATGAATACTTCATAAATTATAGATACTTTGGAGACGTATCAGCATCCCCAAGCTTAATTCATGCTCGTCCTCGAGTAGGTAAATGATAAAAGAAATAATTTATGAAGTGTGAATGCTAGCAGGTGAACAAGTTTGATCAATGATAATTTCAATCACCGTTTCTAGCATCAAAATGTGTCATAATAGTAGCTTATCTCATAAAACTTTTCATGATCAAGTAACAATCTAGTCACAATGTCAAGCATGGTTCAAAAACTTCATTGAGAACTAACAAACTATAATCTCAGTTATTGAAGCAATTTGAATTTATCGTAACGTCAGAAAGAGTCAAGAATAGAGCTTTTCAGCAAGTTCACATACTCAACTATCATATAGTCTTCTACAATTGCTAACACTCATGCAATACTTGTGGTTATGGAGTTTCAGCCGGACACTGAGAAAGATAGGGGCTTATTGTGTTGCCTCCCAACGTATTCAGCTTTAGGTGATGTCAACAATAATAGCCCATGCTAACTTACATCCAATTGGATATACATATCATGATCTTTCAAACACGAGGAGCTTGCCAAAGGATAAAATGAAAAAGGGAAAGGTGAGGATCACCTTGACTCAAGCATAAAGTAAAAACATAAAGTAAAAGATAGACCCTTCGCAGAGGGAAGCAGAGGTTGTCATGCGCGTTTAGGGTTGATGCACAAAATCTTAATGCAAAAGAACGTCACTTTATATTGCCCCTTGTATGTGGACCTTTATTATGCAGTCCGTCGCTTTTATTACTTCCACAACAAGTTCGTACAAAGCTTATTTTCTCTGCACTAATAAGTCATACATATTTAGAGAGCAATTTTTATTGCTTGCACCGATGAAAACTTACTTGAAGGATCTTACTCAATCCATAGGTAGGTATGGTGGATTCTTATAGCAAAACTGGGTTTTAAGGGTATTTGGAAGCACAAGTAGTATCTCTACTTGGTGCAATGAATTTGGCTAGCATGAGGGGGAAAGGCAAGCTCAACATGTTTGGGAGGTCAATGACAATATACTTTAACTGAGATGCCGAAAAACATAAACCATTACGTTGCCTTCCTTGTCCAACGTCAACTCTTTTAGCATGTCATACTTAATGAGTGCTTCACAATCATAAAAGATGTCCAAGATAATATATTTATATGTGAACCTCTCTTTCCTTATTACTTCCTATTAATTGCAATGATGACCAAAACTACGTTTGCCAGCTCTCAACAACTTTTATGCCTCATGCTTTCTATGTGTGAAGTCATCACTAACCATGTTATAAGTATATAAAAATTCAGATTTATGACTTTCAATTTATTCCCCCATTTACTGATAGGATAAACGTGAAGCACAAGAGTAAATGACAAACTACTCCAAAAGATATGAGTGAAGGACACTGAGTAGTCAAATAATTAACTAGCCATGGGAGGGTTCCTTTTCTATTCAAAATTTCTGATCCAAAGATTTTATTCAAACAGCAAGTAAAACAAAGTAAAATGACATTGCAAGGATAGCACAACTCATGTGAAGAAGCAAAAACTTAGGTTCAACCGATACTAACCGATAGTTGTTGAAGAAGAAAGGTGGGATGCCTAACGGGGCATCCCCAAGCTTAGATGCTTGAGACTTCTTGGAATATTATCTTGGGGTGCCTTGGGCATCCCCAAGCTTGAACTTTTGTGTCTCCTTAATTCTTCTCATACCATGGTTTCTCTTTTTATCAAAAGCTTCATCCACACCAAACTCGACAAGAACTTGTGAGATAGGTTAGTATAAACCAATGTAAAACCTTATCATTTTCTACTGTAACAAATCACTAGAATTATTATTAAACATTGCATACTAAATGTCTCTGCATATTTAATACTCCTATCCTCAAATAGAATCATTAAACAAGCAAACATATGCAAACAATGCAAACATAACAACAATCTGTCAAAACAGTACAGCCTGTAAAGAATGCAAGAGTATCAATACTTCCTAACTCCAAAAATTATGAGAGAACATTCCCACTGTAGTATATTTATCAGAGCTAATTATGCAAAAAGTTTCAACATTATATCATGCTCTGACTTTTCTAGGGAATTTTTGCAACGGTGGTAAACTTTCTGTTTTCAAACAGCAACATGCATACTAGCAAAATAAGCATGGTAAAGGCTATCCTTGACATTTTTATTGAAACTAAAGATACAAAACACTATTCTAAATAACAGCAAGATAATACTAACAAAATAAAATGATGCTCCAAGTAAAACACATATCATGTGACGAATAAAAATATAGCTCCGAGTAAGATGTACCGATAGTCCTGAAGACGAAAGAGGGGATGCCTTCCGGGGGATCCCCAAGCTTAGGCGCTTGAGTCTTCCTTGAATATTATCTTGGGGTGCCTTGGTCATCCCCAAGCTTAGGGTATTTCCACTCCTTATTCTCCTCATATCGGTATCTCTCCCAAAACTTGAAAACTTCAATCACACAAAACTTAATGGAACTTCGTGAGATAGGTTAGTATGATAAAGAGTAAATCATGGACTTTGGTACTGTAAAAGACAAGGTTCATAATTGTTTTCACATAATGCCTGATGTACCATATCATTTATACAATTTATATTGAGAAATATAAGCCATAGAAACTAGAAAACAAGCAAACTATGCAATGAAAACAGAATCTGTTAGAAACAGAACAGTCTGTAATGATCTGAAAAATAACCATACTTCCGCTACTCCAAAAATTATGAAATAAATTGGTGGACGTGAGGAATTTGTCTATTAATCTTCTTCAAAAAGAGTCAACTCAAAAGCACTCTTCTGTAAAAAATGACAGCTAATCTCGTGAGCACAAAGTTTCTGTTTTTTACAGCAAGATCACATTAACTTTCACCCAAGTCTTCTCAAAGGTCTTACTTGGCACTTTATTGAAACAAAAGCTATAAAACATGATTAATACAGTAGCTTAATCATGTGGGCACACAAAAACATTAAGGATAAATATTGGGTTGTCTCCCAACAAGCGCTTTTCTTTAATGCCTTTTAGCTAGGCATGATGATTTCAATGATGCTCACACAAAAGATAAGAGTTGAAACACAAAGAGAGCATCATGAAGAATATGACTAGCACATATAAATCTAACTCACTTCCTATGCCTAGGGATTTTGTGAGCACACAATTTATAGGAACAAGAATCAACTAGCATAGGAAGGCAAAACAAGTTTAACTTCAAAACATTAGGCACAAAGAGAGGAAACTTGATATTATTGCAACTCCTACAAGCACATATTCCTCCCTCATAATAATTTTCAGTAGCATCATGGATAGCTACTTTGTTCTCATACTCAATTGGAACCTCTTCCGAAATAGTGGAATACTAACTAAAGTTGACACTCTTCCAAATCCACTTTCATAAATATCGTATGAAGATTCAACACCCTCCAAGATGGTGGGATCACTAATTCCTAAAGTCGACACTCTTACAAACCCACTTTAAATTATACTATTATTCATACTCCAAAATATATAAGTGATGTTCATGGAACATTCTACAATTAACATAGACTAACCAATTTCCAAGCTCAAAATATATAAGTGAAGCGCACGAAGCATTCTATAGAACCATACTCAAACGGTTTAAGTGATGCACAAAGAGCAATTCTATAAGATCATACTTAAAAAATATAAGTGAAGCACATGAAGTATTCTATAAATCAATGAAGAGCTATCTCATACTAGCATGATTCTTAAAGAAAAATAAAAACACAAAGGGCACAAACAATGTGAACAAAACAAAAACCGAGGTATACCGATATTTGTTGAAGAAGAAAGATGGGATGCCAACCGGGGCATCCCCAAGCTTAGATGCTTGAGTATCCCTTGAAATATTTACTTGGGGTGCCTTGGGCATCCCAAGCTTAAACTCTTGTCTATATTTATTCTCCTCACATCGGTAACTCCTTGTTCTTCAAACACTTCATTCACAAAAACTTAAACAAAAACTTGTGAGATCCGTTAGTGTAATAAAGCAAACTACCACTTTAAGGTACTGTAATTAACTCATTCTTTGTTTATATTGGTGTTAAACCTACTGTATTACAACTAATCTATGGTTCATACCCCCCGATACTAGCCATAGATGCATCAAAATAAGCAAACAACACACGAAAAACAGAATCTATCAAGAACAGGACAGTCTGTAGTAATCTGGTAACTTAGTAAACTTTTGTAACTCCAAAAATTATGTAATAAATTTGAAAATTTGAAAATTTTGTACAGAAGTAATGTGCAAAAAGTTTTAGACCCATTTGACTTTCCAGTAAAAAAATGTAAATTCATGCACTACAGCCAAAGTTTTTGTTTTTGTTCTGCACATAGTAAGCAAGCTATTTTATCATCCTACAACCAAAGCTTGGCACATTATTTTTATAATACAATGAATATATACAAGGGGATAATTATTTACAGAGAAACTTCCATGAAAAATTCTACATTGTTTCCATGAGCATGAACACAAGTGCTCAAGGTTGACCCTCACTTCTTCAATGCATAACTTTCCAATCACTTCTCTTTTTGAAAAACTTTTTTTTAGGCATGAGAGGCAAGTAATAATTTTTGGTATTTTCATTATTTTTAAATTTTTTGTATGTTTCACCCACAACTAAACAGAAACAAAAATAAAAAAGAAAATCTACTAAGTAAAGAAAGCAAACAAGCACACACGAGAATATCAACCCCATGCTATTGCTCCCCGGCAACGGCGCCAGAAAAGAGCTTGATAATCCCCAAGTGAAGGGAATCATCGTAGCAATTCCCAAAGGTGGAAGTGATAAGTATGGAGTGTCGAACCCACAAGGAGCTAAAGGTAAGATCAATATTCTCTCAAGCCCTATCTGCCACTGATACGACTCTACATGCACCGAACGTTTGTTTCCAACTAGAAACAAGAAATAAAACCGTGTTGTGGGTATAAAGAGGATAACTTTGTATGATATCGGAGAGCTAAAATATAAAAGTAGGTGTTGTTATCATAAAGTTAGAATATATTACTAAATAAAATATATAGCAAGTGTGGAATAATGGTGGATCGGTGTGCGGAATTGTCCTAAGCAATTGTCAACAAGATCGATAGTCGTCATTGCAATTTCATATGAGGGAGAGGCATACACTAACATACTTTTCCTACATGGATCATATGCTCTTATGATTGAAAACTCTAGCAAGCATCCGCAAATACTAAAAGATTCATTAAGGTAAACCCCAACCATAGCATTAAAGCATCAAATCCCCTTTTGTCCCATACGCAACCACCCCCTTACTCGGGTTTAAGCTTCTGTCACTCTAGCAACCCACTATAAGCGAATCATGAACGTATTGCAACACCCTACAGCGGAATCCCTCACGCTTGCGCGACACGGAGGGCACCATAGGACAGCACCAAGATAAAACATACAACTCGTACCAATCTAGATCATCAATCAACTCGAGGAAAAAAGATATCTACTCAAAACATCATAGGATAGCAACACATCATTGGATCATAATATGTAGCATAAAGCACCATGTTCAAGTAGGGATTACAACGGGGTGCGGGAGAGTGGACCGCGTAAAAGAGATGAGGATGGTGATGATGATGGTGATGTTGATTAAGGCGATCACCGCGACGATGATTCCACTCCCGATGGCACTCCGGTGCCACCAAGAGAGAGGAGGAGAGGTTCTCCCCCTTGTGCTTCCTCCTCCATGGCTTTCCCCCTCTGGTCCTTGGCCTTCATGGAGATGATGGCCCCTCCGAGATCCTCCTCCATGGCCTCCGGTGATGATGGCCCCCTCCGACAGGGTGCCGAAGAGGGCCAAGATTGATTTCTCGTGGCTACAGTGGCTTGCGGCGGCGGAACTTCCGATCTAGGTTAATTCCCGAAGGTTTCAGTATTTATAGAAATTTTTGGCGTTGGTTTCACGTCAAGGGGGCCTCTAAGCTATCCACGAGATAGGAGGGTGCCCCCCTATCTCGTTGGCATCCTGGGACTCCTCTGGCCCAACTCTGATGCTCCGTGGTCTTCTTTTGGTCCAGAAAAAATCCTCAAAAATTGGCACGTCAACTGGACTCCGTTTGGTATCCTTTTTCTGTAAAATACTAAAACAAGGAGAAAACAGAAACTGGCACTGGGCTCTAGGTTAATAATTTAGTCCCAAAAATCATATAAAATGACGTATAAATGCATATAAAACATCCTAGATGGATAATATAATAGCTTGAATACTTCATAAATTATAGATACGTTGGAGACGTATCATTGACCAAGGTAGCCCATTTCAACCCCGTGAAGACAACTTATACAAGTGCTAAGTTGGCAAAGATATACATGACCAGGATCGTATATCTGCATGGAGTTCCGAGGACCATCGTATCAGATAGAGGAACTCAGTTTACTTCATGGTTTTGAATCATTTGCACGAAACTTTGGGTACCAGGCTAGAGTTCAGCACAGCCTTTCATCCGCAGACAGATGGACAGACCGAGAGAGTCAATCAGATTCTGGAGGACATGTTGAGAGCTTGTGCGCTAGATTATGGACCTAGTTGGGATGTTAATTTGCCTATGCAGAGTTCTCCTATAACAACAGTTATCAAGCCAGTTTGAAGATGGCCCTTTCGAGGCTTTGTACAGAAGGAGGTGCACGACACCATTGTCGTGGGATGAAGTTGGAGATCGACAGTTGTTCGGACCAGACTTAATCAGAGATTCTGAGGAGAAGGTTAAGTTGATTCGAGATAGACTCAAGATAACCCAGTCCAGGCAGAAGAATTATGCCGATACTACGCAAGGAGGTACCTATGAAGTCAGAGATAGATCATATCTTCGTGTGTCCCCACTTCGAGTAGTTAAGCATTTTGGAGTCAAAGGAAAGCTAGCACCATGATTTGTGGGACCATATAGAGTTTTGGAGCGTATGGGAGAAGTTGCCTACAAGTTGGAATTAACCGAAGGTTTGTCAGGAGTTCACGAAGTGTTTCACGATTCCTAGTTGAAGAAGTGCCATGTAGAGGTGGTTGAGATTCCTTTGAGAGATACCGTGCCACTTGAAGCGATTCGCTTGGATAGTGATCTGACCTATGAAGAGAAACACGTTAAGATTCTCGAGTTTTCCAGCCGAGTTACTCACAATAGAGTCATCAAGCAAAGTTCAGTGGAGCCATCATACCGAGGAGGAAGCCACCTAGGAGTGCGAGGAAGACCTCTGCAAGGACCACCTGCTACCTCTTGAGCTTGCGTTGGTTTTCCCTTGAAGAGGAAAGGGTGATGCAGCAAGTAGCGTAAGTATTTCCCTCAGTTTTCAGAACCAAGGTATCAATCCAGTAGGAGACGACGCACAAGTCACCGAATACCTGCACAACCAATCAAGAACTTGCAACGAACGCGATAAAGGGTTTGTCAATCCCTTCACGGTCACTCGCAAAAGTGAGATCTGATAGAGATAATAAAGTAAATATTTTTGGTATTTTTGGTTTATAGATTGGAAAGTAATATTTCAAAATAGTAGATCGAAAACTAGCAAGATGTAAACGAGATTCAATAATATGGAAAAAGAGACCCGGGGGCCATAGGATTCACTAGTGGTTCTCTCGAGATAGCATATATTATGGTGGGTGAACAAATTACTACCGAGCAATTGATAGAAAAGCGCATAATTATGATGACATCTAAGCAAATGATCATGAACATAGGGCATAACGTCCGTGTCAAGTAGATCGACTCCTTCCTGCATCTACTACTATTACTCCACACATCGACCGCTATCCAGCATGCATCTAGAGTATTAAGTTCATAAGAACGGAGTAACACATTCAGCAAGATGACATGATGTAGAGGAATTAACTCAAGCAATATGATGAAAACCCCATCTTTTTATCCTTGATGGCAACAATACAATATGTGGCTTGCTTCCCCTACTGTCACTAGGAAAGGATACCGCAAGATTGAACCCAAAGCTAAGCACTTCTCCCATGGCAAGAAAGAACAATCTAGTAGGACAAACTAAACCGATAATTCGAAGAGACTTGCAAAGATATCAAATCATGCATATAAGAATTCAGAGAAGAACCAAATAATATTCCTAGATAATCTTGATCATAAATCCACAATTCATCGGATCTCGGCAAACACACTGCAAAAGAGTATCACATCGAATAGATCTCCAAGAACATCGAGGAGAACTTTGTATTGAGTATCAAAGAGGTAGAAGAAGCCATCTAGCTAATAACTATGGACCCAAAGGTCTGTGTTAAACTACTCACGCTTCATCGAAGAGGTAATGGTATTGATGTAGAAGCCCTCCATGATCAAATCCCCCTCTGGCAGATCGCCGGAAAAGGCCCAAAGATGGGATCTCATGGGTATAGAAGGTTGTGGCGGTGGAAAAGTTGTTTCATGGATCCCCCTGATGTTTTTAGGGTATAAGAGTATATATAGGCAAAAGAACTAGGCCGATGGAGCTATGAGGGGCCCATGAGGGTGGGGGCGCGCCTACTCCCTGGGCATGCCCTCCTGCCTCGTGGCCTCCTCGTTACGTCGCCAACTTCATCTCCAAGTCTTCTGGTTTGCTTTCGGTCCAAGAAAGATCATCATGAAGGTTTCATTCCGTTTGGACTCCGTTTGGTATTCCTTTTTTGCAAAACTCTTAAATAGGCAAAAATAATAGAAACTAGCACTGGGCCCTCGGTTAATAGGTTAGTCCCAAAAATAATATAAAAGATCATATTAAAGTCCATTAAACATCCAAAACAGATAATATAATAGCATGGAACAACCAAAAGTTATGGATACGTTAGAGACGTATCAAGCATCCCCAAGCTTAATTCATGCTCGTCCTTGAGTAGGTAAATGATAAAAATATAATTTTTGATGTGGAATGCTACCTAACACATTTATTCATGTAATTTTATTTATTGTGGCATGAATGTTCAGATCCAAAAGATTCAAGACGAAAGTTTAATATTGACATAAAAACAATAATACTTCAAGCATACTAACAAACCAATCATGTCTTCTCAAAATAACATGGCCAAAGAAAGCTATCCCTACAAAATCATATAGTATGGTTATGCTCTATCTTCATCACACAAAATATTTAATCATGCACAACCCCGATGACAAGCCAAGCAATTGTTTCATACTTTTGATGTTCTCAAACTTTTTCAATCTTCACGCAATACATGAGCGTGAGCCATGGACATAGCACTATAGGTGGAATAGAAGGGTAGTTGTGGAGAAGACAAAAAGGAGAAGATAGTCTCACATCAACTAGGCGTATCAACATGCTATGGAGATGCCCATCAATAGATATCATCAATGTGAGTGAGTAGGGATTGCCATCCAACGGATGCACTAGAGTTATAAGTGTATGAAAGCTCAAAAAGAAACTAAGTGGGTGTGCATACAACTTGCTTGCTCACAAAGACCTAGGGCACTTTGAGGAAGCCCATCATTGGAATATACAAGCCAAGTTCTATAATGAAAAATTCCCACTAGTATATGAAAGTGACAACATAGGAGACTCTCTATCATGAAGATCATGGTGCTACTTTGAAGCACAAGTGTGGAAAAAGGATAGTAGCATTGCCCCTTCTCTCTTTTTCTCTCATTTTTTGGGCCTTTTTGTTTGGACTCTTTTTCCCCCTTTTTTTATTTTTCGTCCGGAGTCTCATCCCGACTTGTGGGGGAATCATAGTCTCCATCATCCTTTCCTCACTGGGACAATGCTCTAATAATGAAGATCATCACACTTTTATTTATTTACAACTCAAGAATTACAACTCAATACTTAGAACAAAATATGACTCTATGTGAATGCCTTCGGCGGTGTACCGGGAAGTGCAATGATTCAAGAGTGACATGTATGAAAAATTATGAACGACGGCTTTTCCACAAATATGATGTCAACTACATGATCATGCAGAACAATATAACAATGATGGAGCATGTAATAATCAACGGAACGGTGGAAAGTTGCATGGTAATATATCCCGAAATGGCTATGGAAATGCCATAATAGGTAGGTATGGTGGTTGTTTTGAGGAAGGTATAAGGTGGGTGTATGGTATCGACGAAAGTTACGCGACACAAGAGAGGCTAGTAATGGTGGAAGGGTGAGAGTACGTATAATCCATGGACTCAACATTAGTCATAAAAAACTCACGTACTTCTTACAAAAATTTATTAGTTATCAAAACGAAGTACTACGCGCATGCTCCTAGGGGGATAGATTAGTAGGAAAAGACCATTGCTCGTCCCTGACCGCCACTCATAAGGAACACAATCGATAAATAAATCATGCTCCAACTTCATCACATAATGGTTCACCATACGTGCTTGCTACGGGAATCACAAACTTTAACACAAGTATCTCTCAAATTCACAACTACTCTACTAGCATGACTCTAATATCACCATCTTCATATCTCAAAACAATCATAAAGAATCAAACTTCTCTTAGTATTTAACGCACTTTATATGAAAGTTTTTACTATACCCATCTTGGATGCCCATCATATTAGGACTAATTTTATAACCAAAGCAAATTACCATGTTGTTCTAAAAGACTCTCACAATAATATAAGTGAAGCATGAGAGTATAACAATTTCTATAAAATAAAATCACCGCCATTCTCTAAAAAGATATAAGTGAAGCACTAGAGCAATATTGTCTAGCTCAAAAGATATAAGTGAAGCACATATAGTATTATAACAAATCACGAATCATGCGTATCTCTCCCAAAAGGTGTATACAACAAGGATGGCTGTGTTAAACTAAAAAGCAAATACTCAAATCATACAAGATGCTCCAAGCAAAACATGTATCATGTGGTGAATAAAAATATAGCCTCAAGTAAAGTTACCGATAAACGAACACGAAAGAGGGGATGCCTTCCGGGGCATCCCCAAGCTTAGGCTTTTAGTTGTCCTTGAATTTTACCGTGTGGTGCCTTGGGAATCCCCAAGCTTAGGCTCTTGCCATTACTTATTCCAAAGTCCATCAAATCCTTACCCAAAACTTGAAAACTTCACAACACAAAACTTCAACAGAAAAATCTCTGGAGCTCCATTAGTATAAGAAAATAAATCACCACTTCAAGGTACTGTAATGAACTCATTATTTATTTATATTGGTGTTAAACCTACTGTATTCCAACTTCTCTATAGTTCATACCCCCTGATACTACTCATAGATTCATCAAAATAAGCAAACAACACACGAAAAACAAAATCTGTCAAAAACAGAATAGTCTATAGTAATCTGTAAATTTAGAATACTTCTGTAACTCCAAAAATTCTCAAATAAATTGGTGGAAGTTAGGAATTTGTTTATTAATCTTATTCAAAAAGAATCAACCTAAAATCACTCTTATGTAAAAAATGACAGCTATTCTCATGAGCGCAAAAGTTTCTGTTTTTACAGCAAGATCACATAGACTTCATCCAAGTTTTCCCAAAGGTTCTACTTGGCACAAACACTAATTAAAACATAAAACCACATCTAACCAGAGGCTAGATGAATTATTTATTACTAAACAGGAGCAAAAAGCAAAGAACAAAAAATAAAATTGGGTTGCCTCCCAACAAGCACTATCGTTTAACGCCCCTACCTAGGCATAAAAACAAGAATAGATCTAGGTATTGCCATAATAATGGTAGGGTAAATCTCGAAAACTCATCTCGTACTCCCTACGTTCAGCAGCAAGTTTTTGTGGCAAGCAAAAGTAATCAAAATGGCTAAATTTAATGGGACAGAAGTCCCCAAGATCAAGCTCGGGAGGAATTAGTTCCTCCTTTGGCCCTTCATATTGTACAACCAACTCATCATTAGAAGCATTCTTTTGGAAAAAAAGTCATGAGCCTTTTTTCAAGAGGAAATCCCAACCCATTGTTCTGAATAGCAAAATTATCATTAAGTTCTGAAATCCAATCAACTAGAACATCAGTAGGAACCCTCTTTCTAAGATTTTCATTATAAGCAACATGATGTAAGGATAGTAAACGCATCATGTCTTCTTGGTTAAAAAGAATTTCTTCTATGGGAGGACAACCGGCGTCCACCCTATAATGCGCAAAAATTTCATTAGCCTCTATAAATCTAAACTCATGTGCTAGAAAGATGGTAGCAGCTTGCTTATTAGAAGAATGCTCAATATTGGAAAACTCTAGAAAAATCCTTTGTATGCAAGGATGCATGTGAATAAATTGTCTTTCAAGTTCAGCTATGAGCAAAGATATAGCGTCTGCAAGACTACTAGTTTTATGAAAAATAGACCCATCAATAGTGGGCAAGGCACCATCACAAGTAAAGAAATCTTGAATAACCCCTTTTCCAATAATATTACCACTACCAATGCAGAACTTTTTAGTGTGCAAAATAGTAGGTTCTTCATGAGGATTATCACAAGCATCAAAGTTCCCCCCATCGTTACTACTATCTTTTTCAACGATAACCTCCCTAGTTTCAAACATGATGGCAACAAACCACACTAACAAACGAGCACACAAGAAGCAAGTGAGAAGAGATGAATAGAAGAGGGGCGAAGAAAAGGCAAAGGTTTTCAAAAATCATTTTAGAAGTGGGAGAGAGGAAAATGAGAGGCGAATGGCGAATAATGTAATGCAAGGGAGAAGAGTTTATGATGGGTACTTGGTATGGCTTGACTTGGCGTAGATCTCCCCAGCAACGACGCCAGAAATCCTTCTTGCTACCTCTTGAGCTTGAATTGATTTTCCCTTGAAGAGGAAAGGGCGATGCAGCAAAGTAGCGTAAGTATTTCCCTCAGTTTTGAGAACCAAGGTATCAATCCAGTAGGAGACGATGCACAAGTCACCGAATACCTGCACAAACAATCAAGAACTTGCAACCAACGCGATAAAGGGGTTGTCAATCCCTTCACGATCACTCGCAAAAGTGAGACCTGATAGAGATAATAAAGTAAATATTTTTGGTTTATAGATTGGAAAGTAAAGATTGCGAAATAGTAGATCGGAAACTAGCAAGATGTAAACGAGATTCAATAATATGGAAAAGAGACCCGGGGGCCATAGGTTTCACTAGTGGCTTCTCTCGAGATAGCATATATTATGGTTGGTGAACAAATTACTGCCGAGAAATTGATAGAAAAGTGCATAATTATGATGACATCTAAGGCAATGATCATGAACATAGGCATCACGTCTGTGTCAAGTAGACCGACTCCTGCCTCCATCCGCTACTATTACTCCACACATCGACCGTTATCCAGCATGCATCTGGAGTATTAAGTTCATAAGAACGGAGTAACGCATTAAGCAAGATGACATGATGTAGAGGAATTAACTCAAGCAATATGATGAAAACCCCATCTTTTTATCCTCGATGGCAACAATATAATACGTGCCTTGCTGCCCCTACTGTCACTGGGAAAGGACACCACAAGATTGAACCCAAAGCTAACCACTTCTCCCATGGCAAGAAAGATCAATCTAGTAGGCCAAACTAAACCGATAATTCGAAGAGACTTGCAAAGATATCAAATCATGCATATAAGAATTCAGAGAAGAACCAAATAATATTCATAGATAATCTTGATCATAAATCCACAATTCATCGAATCTCGGCAAACACACCACAAAAGAGTATTACATCGAATAGATCTCCCAGAACATCAAGGAGAACTTTGTATTGAGAATCAAAGAGAGAGAAGAAGCCATCTAGTTAACAACTATGGACCCGAAGGTCTGTGGTAAACTACTCACGCTTCATCGGAGAGGTAATGGTGTTGCTGTAGAAGCCCTCCGTGATCGAATCCCCCTCCGGCAGATCACCGGAAAAGGCCCCAAGATGGGATCTCACGGTACAGAAGGTTGCGGCGGTGGAAAAGTGGTTTCCTGGCTCCCCTTGATGTTTTTAGGGTATAAGAGTATATATAGGCAAAAGAACTAGGTCGGTGGAGCTACGAGGGGCCCACGAGGGTGAGGGGCGCGCCCTCCTGCCTCGTGGCCTCATCGTTACGTCTCCAACTTCATGTCCAAGTCTTCTGGTTTGCTTTCGGTCCAAGAAAGATCATCGCGAAGGTTTCATTCCGTTTGGACTCCGTTTGTTATTCCTTTTCTGCAAAACTCCAAAATAGGCAAAAAGAATAGAAACTGGCACTGGGCCCTCGGTTAATAGGTTAGTCCCAAAAATAATATAAAAGAGCATATTAAAGCACATTAAACATCCAAAACAGATAATATAATAGCATGGAACAATCAAAAATTATAGATACGTTGGAGACGTATCACCACCCACACCTTTTTGCTGACCAACCCGAATCTCGAGGGCGGATTCATCTTAAGGGGGGTAGGTTTGTAACATCCCAATTTTCAATTTGGATGTTATTCATATATCATTCATATGCATCCATGATTTATGCATTTTGTTGTTTTGTTTTAGTTGCATTTTGATCCAATAGACCTAAGAAACTAAAGGACCAATTTGAGAGAGTTGGAGGTTTCACAAAAGTCCAATTTTTGATTTATCAAAACTTGGGAAATTGGACCAAATTGTTTTTCAAAATTCTTTTTCAATTATTTCTAAATAAAGAGAGAAGATAACATGACTTCTTCAAAGTCCGCAAAGAAATATTGGAAATTGAATTTTGAATTTTTGGAGAGTTTATTTGATTTTATTTGCTAGTTTAATTATTTGTTAGCGGAGTAATTAGTACTATAATGTTTGTTTTTAGTTTAGGCATTTTTGGCCCAGAAAAATGTTCACTAGGTCAATAATAACGTCATATTACTACGTGAATTTTTCTGGTATTTTTAGGATTATATTTATATTTATTTTAGCTAGTTTTGTCTCTCTGAAAAAATGTTTAAAAAAAAGTTCGGGCCGACCGAACTGGGTCGAGCCCAGCCCAGCCGGCCCAGGCCGCCGACGCGTCATCTCCGAGCCGGACTTCCACCGGAGTCCGCCGCCGCCTCAGTTTGCCCCTCCCGCAAGCCGCCTCGACCCCCTCCCCCTCCATAAATACCACCGCCCCGACCCCCTCTTCTCTCCATCTCGAACGCAGCCGCCGCAAGCTGCCCACCGCCGCCTGCGCCGCCGCTGCAACTGCGCCGCACCCCGCCGCCGACACCGTCCCTGCCGTCTGCCGCCGTTCCGCCGCCCGCCGAAGTCGCCACCGCCACCTCGCCCGAAGCCGCCGCTGCCGACGAACTCGCCGCCGCCGCCGCCGAACTGCCGTGAACCAGTAGAAAACAGCCCCGGTCCAATCCAGTCTTTTTTCGGTTTTCTTTTTAGTCTGGTTTGTTAGTTTAGTTCAATTATTTAACGAGCGTTCGTTCATTTAGTTTTTGTAGCAAACCGATTCACTAGATTAGTTTTGGTAGTGAACGTTCGTTATGTAGATTTTTCTTTTTAGTTTAACTAGCAAACATGCCCATGCGTCACAACGAGAGAATAAAAATCACACGCTCCTAGATGACTTACTGAAAAAACCTATCAAGCTATTGGATGAGATGAATTACTTGAAGAACACCTTTGTCTTATCTGGTGCTCCCATGATCATGGACTGAAAGAAATGAAAAGACTAGGATCCTGCATGGTGTTTTATTGTTGTATAGGGCATGTTCATTGATTCAACAGGAAAGTAATGTATATACCTGATATACGAGCTCCCAATAATTAAACTTCTGTAGTTAAAGAAAACTAACATGTACCATGGCTATCCAAGAGCACATAGTAGTCACAAATCTGAACAGGGTCCCATTTTCTCACGATCTGGTATAAAAGAGCAACACCTTCAGACCACTTGAACTTTGGAAGTCTGAATGGAAAAACTTGCTCTAGCTATCTTGGAAGGTGGGCGACTGCACCAAATGTGTAGCGTAGCCAGTGCACCACCAAAGCTTTGAAGGATATGATTAGAGGCCAAGTCTCTTAAAGGCTGCGACACACATTCGAGCCATGGTTTCGACGCACATCAGCAAGGCCATCGCCCCCATCATCTCAAAGCGACACATAAGATAGAGGCAAAAGTGAAATTCATGTATGCAGATCACAGGCCATGGCTTCACAAGCTTCCGCCGCTCTGCCAATCCAATTCTCCAGTGAGGCCGAGACTCTTTAATCAAAGATTTCCTTCTTTGCGAGATGAGATTTCCTTCTTTACTTGCACGTATTCATAATTCTATCCCTCAATTCCTTTCCCTCTCTTTATTCCTTTCCATATTCGATGGTCTCCATAATTCTGTGCCTCAATTACTTTCCCTCCCTTTATCCATTTCCTTATTTGAGGCATGTTTTCTTTATTTCTTTGTCTCAAATATCCTCTTTACTCTTTCCTTGCACCTTCTCTTATTAATTCATAATAACACAGCTCCTTTTTTTGCGGGGTATATAAGACAGCTCCTTGATACCAGGTAACTCAAAATTGTTTATAAGTTGGTAAGATCTGATGTAAAAGGGCAAGGTGGGACTATTTTCATAATTAAATCAAACATTTAAACAAAACATTAACAGGAACACGGGCCCGAGACATTTTTCTTTCACTTATCGGGCCAAAGAAGTAGCCTGGATGGGCCGGCCCACAGTCTCCTCATCGCCTATCTATAGGTTTTATTTTCAATCAAAATTCAAAAGAGTTATTTGGTTGACTGGTTAGCGCATGACTTATCGACCTGAAGTATCGAGGTTCGATTCGCAAACATTGCAATTTTTTAACGTGCTTAGGACAACTCATATTACTTATTATTTACCAGAAAAGGTGGGGGGTTCTTTTAACATGGTTAGGACAGCTCATATTACTTATTATTTATCAGAAAAGGAGGGGGTTCTCTATAAAAATGAGCGATGGTGAACTCGACGGTCCGTGCTTTATTATTAGGGAAATATTTTCGGCCAGGGACCCATCCGTGAATATTTTCATCATAGGTTAGCCCCTGATCTTTAAATCCTCATAACTTTTTACTCGTTTGTCCAAATTCGACGAAATCATCGCCGAAATCTTCAAAGCAATCTCATCTATCCAGTAAACCAACTTGACACTATTAGGGAAAACCTTATACATAGAACTTTAGCAGTATCGTGGGTCAAAAAAGCACGCTGGTGCTAAGTAGCAGTAGCGCGCCTGTGCAAACCTGCTGCAGATAATTTCCTAGCAGTAGCGCGTCTTGCTGTAAACACGTTAATACTAAAATTCTCATGGCTTAGCCGATAGGCTACACATAGTAGTAGCGATCTATATGGAACCGCGCTACCGCTACTTTCTTTGTAGCAGAGCATTTTATTCTAAACTCGCTACTACTAAAGGATATAAAATTAAATGAAAAGCAAATAGAAAGATAACTGAAAATGAAAGAAATAGAAGAAGGTGAAAGGAAAAAAATAAAATGTGAAGAAAAATAAATGAAAAAGGAAAAAAGAGAAAGGAGTAGCAGTAGCGCGTATCCCAGAACGCGTTGTAGCTAACGTAGCAGTAGCGCGCTCTCTAGAACGCGCTACTACTACTTTCGACTTAACCACCGAATTTGTCCTTCCCCACGGCCACTTCCCCCCAAATCAAACTCCTCTGCTCTCGCCGCCGCCGTCGACCGTCGGCCGCCGCGCAGTCTCCACACACCCCTCTACGCCGCCCCCGACCCCGGATTCAACGCCGCCCCCGCCCCCGACCTCAACGCCGCCTCGGACGCTGCCCCCGACCCCGACCTCGACGCCGCCCTCCGCCACGTGCCCGGGCCCCGACCCCGACCTCGACGCCGCTGCCCCTCTCTCGCCGCAGGCACCTGAGGTGAGCACGCCTGCTCCTCCCCCTCCCCTACCTCTGCCTAGATAGGGTTCTTCAAATTTTAGTTGCATCAAATTAGTTAGGGTTCATCTATGGGTGGAAATGAAATGGATACAGATGCGGCTAGGATGTTTTCTTAGATGATGAATAAACACTAGTGTAATGCATCATAAAACGAGTAAAATTTGACCACTTATTTCACTTTTAAGTTGGATAATTGGAATATCCGCTACCACTTTCCACCCCTAGCTTCATCAAATTAGATGGTAATTAGGGCAGTAGTTCCTAGGTACTAATTAATTAGTAAGAACTAGGTACTAATTAGGTACTAGTTTATTTTTATTTATAGTAAGTTTATTTTTAGTAAGAACTACTTGAATTAATAGAACTAGTTAGTAAGAACTTGTTGCTATTTTTTTAGTTAAAGTAATTTTTCCCGCATCGACGTGGACGATGCCTATCCCGCATCCTCGTCGTCGAGTCGGCGAAGGACGACACCTACTTGACCAGATGGGCCATGTCCGGGACTGGGCTCCGCCGGGGTGGTACTGGGAGGCGCTACCTGAAGGAAATATGCCCTAGACGCAATAATAAAGTTATTATTTATTTTCTTATTTCATGATAAATGTTTATTATTCATGCTAGAATTGTATTAACCGGAAACATAATACATGTGTGAATACATAGACAAACATAGTGTCACTAGTATGCCTCTACTTGACTAGCTCGTTTATCAAAGATGGTTATGTTTCCTAGCCATGGACAAAAGAGTTGTCATTTGATTAATGGGATCACATCATTAGGAGAATAATGTGATTGACATGACTCATTCCGTTAGCATAGCACTTGATCGTTTAGTATGTTGCTATTGCTTTCTTCATGACTTATACATGTTCCTGTAACTATGAGAATTATGCAACTCCCGTTTACCGGAGAAACACTTTTGGTACTACCAAACGTCACAACGTAACTGGGTGATTATAAAGGAGTACTACAGGTGTCTCCGAAGGTACATGTTGAGTTGGCGTATTTTGAGATTAGGTTTTGTCACTCCGATTGTCGGAGAGGTATCTCTGGGCCCTCTCGGTAATGCACATCACTATAAGCCTTGCAAGCAATGTGACTAATGAGTTAGTTGCGGGATGATGCATTATGTAACGAGAAAAGAGACTTGTCGGTAACGAGATTGAACTAGGTATTGGATACCGACGATCGAATCTCGGGCAAGTAACATACCAATGACAAAGGGAACAACGTATGTTGGTATGCGGTTTGACCGATAAAGATCTTCGTAGAATATGTAGGAACCAATATGCGCATCCAGGTTCCGCTATTGGTTATTGACCGAGAATAGTTCTAGGTCATGTCTACATAGTTCTCGAACCCGTAGGGTCCGCACGCTTAACGTTACGATGACAGTTATATTATGAGTTTATGAGTTTTGATGTACCGAAGGAGTTCGGAGTCCCGGATGACATCAGGGACATGATGAGGAGTCTCGAAATGGTCGATACGTAAAGATCGATATATTGGACGACTATATTCGGAGTTCGGAAAGGTTCCGAGTGATTCGGGTATTTATCGGAGTACCGGAGAGTTACGGGAAATCGCCGGGGAGAAGTATTGGGCCTTATTGGGCCATACGGAAAAGAGAGAGGGGCTGCCTAGGGCAGGCCGCGCGCCCCCCCAAGGCCTAGTCCGAATTGGACTAGGGGGAGGGGCCGCACCCCCTCCTTCCTTCCCTTCTCTCTTCCCCTTCCTTCTCTCCTACTCCTACTAGGAAAGGAGGAGTCCTACTCCCAGTGGGAGTAGGACGCCCCCCTTGGGCGCGCCTCCTCCTCCTTGGCCGGCCCTCCCCTTGCTCCTTTATATACGGGGGCAGGGGGGGCACCCCACAACAACACAAGTTGATCTACGGATCGTTCCTTAGCCGTGTGTGGTGCCCCCCTCCACCATATTCCACCTCGGTTATATCGTCGCGGAGTTTAGGCGAAGCCCTGCGCCGGTAGAACATCATCATCGTCACCACGCCGTCGTGCTGACGGAACTCATCCCCGAAGCTTTGCTGGATCAGAGCCCAGGGATCGTCATCGAGCTGAACGTGTGCTGAACTCAGAGGTGCCGTACGTTCGGTGCTTGGATCGGTCGGATCGTGAAGACGTACGACTACATCAACCGCGTTGTCATAACGCTTCCGCTTACGGTCTACGAGGGTACGTGGACGAACAGTCTCCCCTCTCATTGCTATGCATCACCATGATCTTGCGTGTGCGTAGGATTTTTTTTTTGAAATTACTACGTTCCCCAACAGTGGCATCCGAGCCTAGGTTTTATGCGTTGATGTTATATGCACGAGTAGAACACAAGTGAGTTGTGGGCGATATAAGTCATACTTCTTACCAGCATGTCATACTTTGGTTCAGCGGCATTGTGAGATGAAGCGGCCCGGGCCGACATTACGCGTACGCTTACGCGAAACTGGTTTCATCGCTACGAGCACTCGTTGCTTAAAGGTGACCGGCGGGTGTCTGTCTCTCTCACTTTAGTTGAACCGAGTGTGGCTACGCCCGGTCCTTGCGAAGGTTAAAACAGCACCAACTTGACAAACTATCGTTGTGGTTTTGATGCGTAGATAAGAACGGTTCTTGCTAAGCCCGTAGCAGCCATGTAAAATTTGCAACAACAAAGTAGAGGACGTCTAACTTGTTTTTGCAGGGCATGTTGTGATGTGATATGGTCAAGACGTGATGCTATATTTTATTGTATGAGATGATCATGTTTTGTAACTGAAGTTATCGGCAACTGGCAAGAGCCATATGGTTGTCGCTTTATTGTATGAAATGCAAACGCCCTGTAATTACTTTACTTTATCACTAAGCGGTAGCGATAGTCGTAGAAGCAATAGATGGCGTAACGACAACGATGCTACGATGGAGATCAAGGTGTCGCGCCAGTGACGATGGTGATCACGATGGTGCTTCAAAGATGGAGATCACAAGCACAATATGATGATGGCCATATCATATCACTTATATTGATTGCATGTGATGTTTATCCTTTATGCATCTTATCTTGCTTTGATTGACGGTAGCATTTTAAGATGATCTCTCACTAATTATCAAGAAGTGTTCTTCCTGAGTATGCACCATTGCGAAAGTTCTTCGTGCTGAGACACCACGTGATGATCGGGTGTGATAGGCTCTACGTTCGAATACAACGGGTGCAAAACAGATGCACACGCGGAATACTCGGGTTAAACTTGACGAGCCTAGCATATACAGATATGGCCTCGGAACACGGAGACCGAAAGGTCGAGCGTGAATCATATAGTAGATATGATCAACATAATGATGTTCACCATTGAAACTACTCCATCTCACGTGATGATCGGACATGGTTTAGTTGATTTGGATCACGTGATCACTTAGATGACTAGAGAGATGTCTGTCTAAGTGGGAGTTCTTAAGTAATATGATTAATTGAACTTGAATTTATCATGAACTTAGTCCTGGTAGTATTTTGCAAATTGTGTTATAGATCAATAGCTCGCGTTGTTGCTTCCCTATGTTTTTTGCTTCCCTATGTTTTTATATGTGTTCCTAGAGAAAACTATGTTGAAAGATGTAAGTAGCAATGATGCGGATTGGATCCGTGATCTGAGGTTTATCCTCATTGCTACACAGAAGAATTATGTCCTTAATGCACCGCTAGGTGACACACCTATTGCAGGAGCAGACGCAGACGTTATGAACGTTTGGCTAACTCAATATGATGACTACTTGATAGTTTAGTGCACCATGCTTAACGGCTTAGAATCGGGACTTCAAAGACGTTTTGAACGTCATGGACCATATGAGATGTTCCAGGAGTTGAAGTTAATATTTCAAGCAAATACCCGAGTTGAGAGATATAAAGTCTCCAACAAGTTCTGTAGCTAAAAGATGCAGGAGAATCGCTCAAACTAGTGAGCATGTGCTCAGATTGTCTAGGTACTTCAATTACTTGAATCAAGTGGGAGTTCATCTTCCAGATAAGATAGTGATTGACAGAATTCTCTAGTCACCATCACTAAGTTACTAGAACTTCGTGATGAACTATAGTATGCAAGGGATGACGAAAACGATTCCTGAGCTCTTCGTGATGCTGAAATCGACGAAGGTAGAAATCAAGAAAAGAGCATCAAGTGTTGATGATTGACAAGACCACTAGTTTCAAGAAAAGGGCAAAGGGAAAGAAAGGGAACTTCAAGTAGAATGACAAGCAAGTTGTCAGTCCCGTGAAGAAGCCCAAAGCTGGACCAAAGCCTGAAACTGAGTGCTTACACTGCAAAGGAAATGGTCACTGGAAGTGGAAATGCCCTGAATATTTGGTGGATAAGAAGGATGGCAAAGTGAACAAGGGTATATTTGATATACAGGTTATTGATGTGTACCTTACTAGTGTTTATAGTAGCCCCTGAGTATTTGATACTTGTTCGGTTGCTAAATATTAGTAACTCGAAACAGGAGTTACAGAATAAACAGAGACTAGTTGAGGGTGAAGTGACGATGAGTGTTGGAAGTAGTTCCAAGATTGATATGATCATCATCGCACACTCCCTATACTTTCGGGATTAGTGTTAAACCTAAATAAATGTTATTTAGCGTTTGCGTTGAGCATGAATATGATTTGATCATGTTTATTGCAATACAGTTATTCATTTGAAGTTAAAGAATAATTGTTATTCTGTTTACATGAATAAAACCTTCAATGTTATACACCCAATGAAAATAGTTTGTTGGATCTCGATCGTAGTGATACACATATTCATAATATTGATGCCAAAAGATGCAAAGTTAATAATGATAGTGCAACCTATTTGTGGCACTGCCGTTTGGGTCATATCGGTGTAAAGCGCATGAAGAAACTCCATAAAGATGGATTTTCAGAATCACTTGGTTATGGATCATTTGATGCTTGCGAACCGTGCCTTTTGGGCAAGATGACTAAAACTCCGTTCTCCGGAACAATGGAACAAGCTACTGACTTATTGGAAATAATACATACCGATGTATGCGATCCAATGAGTGTTGATGCTCGTGGCAAGTATCGTTATTTTTCTGACCATCACAAGATGATTTGAGCAGATATGGGTATATCTACTTGATGAAACATAAGTCTGAAATAGTTGAAAGGTTCAAAGAATTTCAGAGTGAAGTGAAAAATCATCATAACAAGAAAATAAAGTTTTTGCGATCTGATCGCGGAGACGAATATTTGAGTTACGAGTTTGGTCTTCAATTAAAACAATGTGGAATAGTTTCACAGCTCACGCCACCTGGAACACCACAACGTTATGGTGTGTCCAAACGTCGTAACTGCACTTTATTGGATATGGTGCGATCTATGATGTCTCTTATCGGTTTTACCACTATCGTTTTGGGGTTGTGCATTAGAGATAGCTGCATTCACATTTAAAAGGGCACCATCTAAATCCGTTGAGATGACACCGTATGAACTATGGTTTAGTAGTAAACCTAAGCTGTCGTTTCTTAAAGTTTGGAGTTGCGATGCTTATATGAAAAAGTTTCAACCTGATAAGCTCGAACCCAAATCGGAGAAGTGCGTCTTCATAGAATACCCAAAGGAAACTGTTGGGTACTCCTTCTATCACAAATCCAAAGGCAAAAGATTCATTGCTAAGAATGGAGCCTTTCTAGAGAAGGAGTTTCTCTCGAAAGAAGTGAGTGGGAGGAAAGTAGAACTTGATGAGGTAATTGTACCTGCTCCCTTATTTGAAAGTAGTTCATCACAGAAATCTGTTCCTGTGACTACTGCACCAATTAGTGAGGAAGTTAATGATGATGATCATGAAACTTCAGATTAAGTTACTACAGAACCTCGTAGGTCTTCCAGAGTAAGATCCGCACCAGAGTGGTACGGTAATCCTGTTCTGGAAGTCATGTTACTAGACCATGATGAACCTACGAACTATGAGGAAGCGATGATGAGCCCAGATTCCACGAAATGGCTTGAGGCCATAAAATCTGAGATATGATCCATGTATGAGAACAAAGTATGGACTTTGATTGACTTGCTCGATGATCAGCAAGCCATGTTAAATAAATGGATCTTCAAGAGGAAGACGGACAATGATAGTAGTGTTACTATCTACTAAGCTCGACTTGTTGCGAAATGTTTTCAACAAGTTCAAGGTGTTGAATACGATGAGATTTTCTCACTCGTATCAAAGCTTAAGTCTGTCTGAATCATGTTAGCAATTGCCACATTTTATGAAATCTGGCAAATGGATGTCAAAACTGCATTCCTTAATGGATTTATTAAAGAAGAGTTGTATATGATGCAACCAGAAAGTTTTTGTCCATCCTAAAGATGCTAACAAAGTGTGCAAGCTCCAGCAATCCATCAATGGACTGGTGCAAGCATCTCGGAGTTGGAATATACGCTTTGATGAGTTGATCAAAGCATATGGTTTTATACAGACTTTTGAAGAAGCCTGTATTTACAAGAAAGTGAGTGGGAGCTCTGTAGCATTTCTGATAAGTATATGTGAATGACATACTATTAATTGGAAATGATGTAGAATTTTCTGGAAAGCATAAAGGAGTGTTTGAAAGGAGTTTTTTCAAAGAAAGACCTCGGTGAAGCTGCTTACACATTGAGCATCAAGATCTATATAGATAGATCAAGACGCTTGATAAGTTTTTCAATGAGTACATACCTTGATAAAATTTTTGAAGTAGTTCAAAATGGAACAGTCAAAGAAAGAGTTCTTGCCTGTGTTGCAAGGTGTGAAGTTGAGTAAGACTCAAAAACCCGACTATGGCAGAAAATAGAAAGAGAATGAAAAGGCATTCCCTATGCCTCAGTCATAGGTTCTATAAAGTATGCTATGTTGTGAACTAGACCTATTGTATACCTTGCTCTGTGTTTGGCAAAGGAATACAATTTTGATCTAATAGTAGATCACTGGACAGCGGTCAAGAATATCCTTAGTGAGGACTAAGGAGACGTTTCTCGATTATGGAGGTGATAAAAGAGCCCGTCATAAAAGTTACAACGATGCAAGCTTTTACACCAATCCAGATGACTCCAAGTCTTAATCTGGATACATATTGAAAGTGGGAGCAATTAGCTAAAGTAGCTCCGTGCAGAGCATTGTGGACATAGAATATTTGCGAAATACATACGGCTCTGAATATGACAAACCCGTTGACTAAGCTTCTCTCACGAGCAAAACATGATCATACCTTAGTACTCTTTTGGGTGTTAATCACATAGCGATGTGAACTAGATTATTGACTCTAGTAAACCCTTTGTGTGTTAATCACATAGCGATGTGAACTAGACTATTGACTCTAGTAAACCCTTTGGGTGTTGATCACATGATGTTGTGAACTATGGGTATTAATCACATGCAGATGTGAATATTGGTGTTAAATCACATAGCGATGTGAACTACATTATTGACTCTAGTGCAAGTGGGAGACTGAAGGAAATATGCCCTAGAGGCAATAATAAAGTTATTATTTATTTCCTTATTTCATGATAAATGTTTATTATTCATGCTAGAATTGTATTAACCGGAAACATAATACATGTGTGAATACATAGACAAACATAGTGTCACTAGTATGCCTCTACTTGACTAGCTCGTTTATCAAAGATGCTTATGTTTCCTAGCCATGGACAAAAGAGTTGTCATTTGATTAATGGGATCACATCGTTAGGAGAATGATGTGATTGACATGACCCATTCCGTTAGCATAGCACTTGATCATTTAGTATGTTGCTATTGCTTTCTTCATGACTTATACATGTTCCTGTAACTATGAGAATTATGCAACTCCCGTTTACCGGAGGAACACTTTGGGTACTACCAAACGTCACAACGTAACTGGGTGATTATAAAGGAGTACTACAGGTGTCTCCGAAGGTACATGTTGAGTTGGCGTATTTCGAGATTAGGTTTTGTCACTCCGATTGTCGGAGAGGTATCTCTGGGCCCTCTCGGTAATGCACATCACTATAAGCCTTGCAAGCAATGTGACTAATGAGTTAGTTGCGGGATGATGCATTATGTAACGAGAAAAGAGACTTGCCGGTAACGAGATTGAACTAGGTATTGGATACCGACGATCGAATCTCGGGCAAGTAACATACCGATGACAAAGGGAACAACGTATGTTGTTATGCGGTTTGACCGATAAAGATCTTCATAGAATATGTAGGAACCAATATGGGCATCTAGGTTTCGCTATTGGTTATTGACCGAGAATAGTTCTAGGTCATGTCTACATAGTTCTCGAACCCGTAGGGTCCGCACGCTTAACGTTACGATGACAGTTATATTATGAGTTTATGAGTTTTGATGTACCAAAGGAGTTCGGAGTCCCGGATGAGATCAGGGACACGACGAGGAGTCTCGAAATGGTCGAGACGTAAAGATCGATATATTGGACGACTATATTCGGAGTTCGGAAAGGTTCCGAGTGATTCGGGTATTTATCAGAGTACCGAAGAGTTACGGGAATTCGCCGGGGAGAAGTATTGGGCCTTATTGGGCCATACGGGAAAGAGAGAGGGGCTGCCTAGGGCAGGCCGCGCCCCCCCCCCCCAAGGCCTAGTCCGAATTGGACTAGCGGCAGGGGTCGCACCCCCTCCTTCCTTCCCTTCTCTCTTCCCCTTCCTTCTCTCCTACTCCTACTAGGAAAGGAGGAGTCCTACTCCCGGTGGGAGTAGGACTCCCCCCTTGGGCGCGCCTCCTCCTTGGCCGGCCCTCCCCTTGCTCCTTTATATACGGGGGCAGGGGGGCACCCCACAACAACATAAGTTGATCTACGGATCGTTCCTTAGCCGTGTGCGGTGCCCCCCTCCACCATATTCCACCTCGGTCATATCGTCACGGAGTTTAGACGAAGCCCTGCGCCGGTAGAACATCATCGTCATCACCACGCCGTCGTGCTGACGGAACTCATCCCCGAAGCTTTGCTGGATTGGAGCCCGGGGATCGTCATCGAGCTGAACGTGTGCTGAACTCGGAAGTGCCGTATGTTCGGTGCTTGGATCGGTCGGATCGTGAAGACGTACGACTACATCAACCGCGTTGTCATAACGCTTCCGCTTACGGTCTACGAGGGTACGTGGACGAACACTCTCCCCTCTCATTGCTACGCATCACCGTGATCTTGCGTGTGCGTAGGATTTTTTTTTTTGAAATTACTACGTTCCCCAACACTACCTACCGGGGGGCAGGTTGGTGAGGAGCCAGCCTGTTGTTGACCCGAACCTTCTTTGGTGGCGGTCGCGTGGGCCACTGACGGTCTAGAGGCTCAAGAACCCCGCGGGGGTGGTGCGTCACTGTATTAGTGAGGGATCTCACTGGAGCTATGATCCCGTGATGGTTCCTTCTCTGTGGGTGTCCACCGCTCGCGCCGATACCCGTCGTGTGCTAGGGTTTTAGTTATATTAGTGATGTTATATGTAAGATAATATTCAGGATGTATTAGTGATAATATTCCATGATGTATGGACGCATGAGATGATTTACTTTTGCTTATTGAATGCATGCTAATTTGAGTCCTGTCGGGGATATACCCCGCGGTATGACCCGGCCGGAAGTATGACCCGGCCCGACTTGGCGCTTCACCGATGACCCGTCGGAGGACTGGCGACTCACGGGTCTGGCAGCTCACTAGTCAGACGACTCACTAGCCCGACGACTCATGGATGACCTCGACGGCGGGTCAGATAGAAGACTAGGCCCAAGGCCCAGTAGGCCGGCTCATGTTATTGTGGGCCGGCTTAAGACAGAAGGCAAGAGGAATATTTCCTTTACAAGGAAGCAAGACCCGGACTTGTAATCGACTTGTAAGAGAAGATAGACTAGTCCTAGTCCTACTAGGACTCCACATGTAACCCGCCCCTCTAACTTATATAAGGAGAGGCAGGGCTCCCCTAGAGGGGGGACAAGAAAATAATCTCTAGGGCTAGACAAAAAGAGCCGGCTTACCGGCGACTCTCCCATGAGCATAATGAGATCTAGCCACAAACAACATGTAGGGTTATTACCGGATGATGTTTCCCGGGGCCCGAAGCTGTCTAAATCTTCGTCTTGTGTGTTGTGTCTCTTGATTCCGATCAACCCCTTCAAGCTACCGCATAGATGCGTTGGCCTCGCGACTAAGTCCTGACACTAAGGACATCTGCCGTGACAATTCCACGACAGTTGGCGCCCACCATGGGGCCTCGCGCACGGTGGTGTTGAGATTTTGAAGGGATCTTTTTAGGGTTCGAGAAGCTACGACCTGCCGGATCAGCAAGAGCCGGCGTGGAAGGATTCACATCAACTATGAATTTCGTTAGTCAAAGATTGGAAAAGTTTTTTAGCAGTGGCATATACAAGTTTGAGACGAGAGAAAATTAGGGTTTCGACTTGTGCGCCACCGGACGCATCTTTAGCATATTGTCAGTCCAAGGGCGGATACACAGGAGCAATCTGACGAAACCAAGCTGTCCTAATCAGCGGCAATTACAACAAGTATGAGATTGGTTCCGCCCTAAACCAAGGTTGGAAGGAAAATAAACCAAAGGACAGCGACGAGGCGTCAACAGCCAGCGTCCAAATTGACGGTGACAAGGAACCAACTTTGTCAGATTCCGACTTGGCCCGTACCACTAAATCGTAAAAGGAAACTAGGGTAGCGTGACGGTTTGTGGGATGCGTTGTGAGTCGCCGAAACGACAAGTTCTTTTGCTGCCAATTCAATGCATAAGCCATGATGGAGATCGATTTTTGTGCGGGCAGTCCGCCGAGGTGGACACAAGGCTTCTGCTGCACCACTGCTGTCAAATCACAAGTCATCTCTGCACACACACGCTCAAGTTCATCCGGTTGACCCAGCAATGGTAGCGTTGTCACATCTCTGAAGCTACAGCCCTGCCACCCACGAGAAGGACCAAGCACCAATGCTTATGCGAGAATCAAAAGCTAGTAGTATTAGGCCAATTCCACCGCGCGACCCTATCCTGCCCGCCCCCGTCCGTTTGGTGTAAAAGGGACAAAGGAGGCGGCCCAGCGCGCGGGCGCAAACGGACTTTTGTCCGTTTTGTGTCCGCTTTCGACCCATCCGCGGCCCAAGTTTGCGCCGCTTTTGGGGTGAAACAGACATCACACGGACGCGCAGGTCGTCTGCACGTGTCCTCCCCTGGCCCGCCCATCGGTGGCACAGGACGGGACTTTTTCTATCCGCCCCCTCCTCCCTCCGGCCGCATCCACTCCACTCTTCCACACTCTTCCCCTCTCTCCCCCTCGCCGCCGCCGGCCACCCGCTGCCATTGCAGCTGTGCACCTCGAATGCGCGCTTGCCCAGCCCCTCCCTCTCGTCGCCGCCGAGCTACCCAAGCACGGCCACCTTGTTTGCGCACCCGCCGGACGGATTTGGGGCGGATCCGGTCGGTCTTGAGCTCGCCCGGCTGTGGGAGGCCGGGCCGCACCATGGACTGGCCGGGCACCTTGCTGGAAGGCCCTGGCAGGGCCGCAAGGCCACATGCAGGCAGTGCCTCGTCGTCTAGCCGCTCGGATCTGCACCGTCGGTGGTCCGCCGGCAGATACGCGAATGGCGGCCGGCCGGGCTCGGTGCTTGCCCAAAAGCTTGTCGGCGCACCGTTGCCCCTCATCAAGTGCGACCATTGTCCAAGG
The DNA here is from genome assembly GCF_002162155.2 of Triticum dicoccoides. Classification (NCBI taxonomy): domain Eukaryota; kingdom Viridiplantae; phylum Streptophyta; class Magnoliopsida; order Poales; family Poaceae; genus Triticum; species Triticum dicoccoides. The sequence goes on along the minus strand of NC_041381.1, from coordinate 450,060,217 downwards.
ATGGTCGTGCGCCGCGTGTCTACAACGCCGGAGCATCCCGGATGGGTGTTCATCAAGTGCTTAAACGATGGGGTATGTGCTCTTTTAGCTTTGGTGCATGTTTGTGCTCTTGGATTAGACTAGTGGTGCTAACTTTAAGTTTTATTGTGTAGACCGGATACAAGTTTTGGTATTGGGAAGAAGAGTACATCGATATGTTGATAGAGCGAAATGTAGTGCATGTTCGTGCACTTTTAGCTAGCCTAGAGGGTTTAGATGAGACAAGTGCACTTGTTGCTAGATTAGATTCTAGGCACAATACTACGTGCAAAGAAGCAACAAGGCACGATACTACGTGTGAGGAAGCAACGTCGACTTCTGGCTTGAAGGAGAAAGGAGGGGGCAACGTCGTGCCTCCTCCACAGATCAACAATAAGTGCATCGAGAAGGCGCTAACCCAACTCAAGGGAGCAGTTATGGAAGTTGGGTATCTTCTCAAATGTATTCTTGTGGTTCTTATTTTCTTTGGCCTTGTTTTACTAGTCAAAATGTGATGATGTATTGTCATGTATCGAAAATGAATGATAAAAAAAGTTGAAGTACTTGCAAAGAAATATACGCGGACAGGATGGGGCAAATGGATGCGGCCGCGCGCTGGGCGCACGGCCACTGCATCCCAGGACAGGCCCAGACACGACCCCAAACCCCTACCCAAACGGACAGAATCCGGACAAAACGGACGTCCGTTTGGGGTCGCGCGGTGGATTTGGCCTTACTACTTACTCCTACATGGGAAGGACAAAGACATATACGCCAAGGATCCCTCATGTGAGTTTATCAAATGTGCTAGTTCACGTCCAAAAAAAAGGGGTGGCCAAGTGTTTAAAGACCCAGAGGATTCCTTCTGAGCCGTCACAGCCGTTTTAAGCCGTCCTTGCTGCGTTAAACCGCCGGGCTGTTTTAAATCGCCGTTTTTGTTGTGTGGAATGGATTATTTATCGACCAGACGAATCAGGTGATATCCATTCAAGTTTATATTATTAATATATATTGTTTTCATCAAAGAACAATTACTTGGTCTTATAATATTTTCGCAGGGCCATTACAAAAAGGTGTCACCTAAGGGGTGCGCGTCAACATCACTTTTACACTGGTGCTATGTCCGTGCTATGATGCTCGGCGGTTACGTGTGCAAGTCGCCTCCCCGATGTTCGGATTACATCCGTCTGCGCCTGCGGCCGATTCGTGCATCTGCACCGGTTAAACAACGTCACGTTTGACTTGACGTCCGCGACATTTTACAACGTCATGGACGACTCGTCCATCTGCCCTCATGGCGGTTCACGCATGGGCACCGGTTTATAATACAGAGCACAACTGGCTCGTCTGCACCGGCTTACAAGGCCGCAACCGACTCATCTCCCGGAAACCGTTTCTGATGCTGCGGTCGTTTTACTGTCCGTCCTGCGGTCCGACATATCGAAAGTGCCGAGTTGACTAAAATGCACAGATCATCTATCGTTCACAAACATCAGGTGATATCCATCTAAAGTTTATCTATTAAACACTTATTGTTTTTTGTCAAAGAACAATTTTCTCCGCCCTGTAATATTTTTACATAGGACAATTTTTTCTGCCTCGAATACGGAGTGCATGGACTAGCATTCGTCCATCCCACGCTGCTTGACAGACATGCGTACAAGCCGCCGTTCCCACGGTCCAGCCTGCATCAACTCGTCAAGACCGCGCGAGTTACCCAATAAAGCATGCACATGCCGCCGACCCCCGCAGTCCGGTCTACATCAACCTACGGCCGACTCACCTGTTCGCTGCAGGCTTACAATGCCGCGGCCGATTTATCTGTCTGCTTGTGTGGCCGACTCGCCCATAATTGATTTTAGCTTCACCGTGGTGATCATCAACTCCGCGGTGGATAACTTCTGGCCTAACATATGAGGTGAAATCCATCCAGTATATTTTTATATATTATATATTGTTTTCTTTAAAAGAACAATTACTCTGGTTTGCGATGTTGTTGAGGCAGGACAATGTTCACTACATCAACACGACGTGGTTGACCTGCCCGTCTGCGCCGGCTTACAACGCCGCGGCCGGCTCATCCGTCTGTCTCTCGCAGCCTGGTTTACATCAAGACATCGGGCCGCACTTGTCTGCGTGATCTGTTCATTGAGTATGAGCAAGTCACTACTTGGTAAGCCCGATTTCTCTTCCAATAAATTGGAGGCAAATTATCATATATATCAACCGCCGTCTGCACTGGATGGTTCAATGGGCAGGCGCACAAGTCGCCGCCACTACGGTTTGGTTAACTTCAAACAGCCAGTTGGAAGGAGTCATTGGCCGAGTCGCTGCCACGGCTCATACGGGATCATTTATAACCCGCCGCGGTCACTTCAACCTTCTGTGGGTTCACATCACACTATCACCGCCAATGATATACACCTTCTGCTATGGTCAAATATGGAGAATGTCAAGCCAACTCCTCGAGTCGTCTTGAGACTCGGGGGCTACAATGGTATGACTCGACAAAATTAGCCGGTTTCAATAAATTCAAGAACTCCGGGTCATTGAAGGGAAAAATAATCCGGCCTCGGAGATTACTGCTAGATCGATGAAAATTTAAAGGCCATCAGACGATTTCCGGCTCAAAATAAGGATTTTTAAAATCCGGTTCAAGAGACATCTTTCTCCCACAAAGCACTGAAGCTCTCAAATCCGGTTCAAAATCCGGCCCAAGGTAAATTGGTCCTTCACAAATTTTTGAAGCTTTCAAATCCGGTTTAAAGTTCTAGTTCAAAAAGAACTAATTTCTCGCAAGTTCGAGTTCTCAAAAAAAATTAAAGGTTGCCAAAAAGAACTTGCTGCCATTATGCGCGTTTCAAACTTGGGTATCCTGCCTTACGGCTTATCTTATTATGATCATTTGGCGGCTTCCTGCTCATCGAGCATAGCTATCAGTACCCTCTTGATCGGCGCAATGCCAAAACTTATATGGTCACTTGGGGGCTTCTTGTTCAAACATAGGTCGTATTCGAACCAAAGAGAACATAGCTGTCGATACCCTTTTGATTGGCAAACTGCCGAACCTACTTGGGGGCTTCTTGATCGTATCCGAATCATAGCTCAACCACTTTGGGAATCGACGTGGATCGTATTCGAATCAGCGTCGCTAAACAACTCTTAAGGTCATTTGGGGGCTTCCTGTTCAAACATAGGTCGTATTCGAACCAAAGAGAACATAGCTGTCGATACCCTCTTGATCGGCAACACCAACGCCACTGGGGGCTATATGATTGTATTCGAATCTTAGCTTAACCCCTTTGGAATAGTTTACTGATCGTATTCGAATCAGAAGCCTCAAATTTTTTTATCTGTTTTTATACAATTGCAAGTATTTGAGTTGTCACAAATATCATATGTGCCGGCTTTTACAGAGTTGAGTTATCAACTTCACCCTCCGGATCACATAAACCGGCGATATCATTTATTTATAACCCGGCTTGACTTTTGACTATAAGTCGCCAGCTTATAACAATCATCATCTATGTGGAAGCATTGGCTTCTAAGGATTGGGTTATCACCCTTACTGCACAGGTCATGTAAACCGGCAGTACAAATTCAATATCACAGTCGTTATATGTGAGGTATTATGACCCGCCCTGCGGAAAACCGCCAAGGGTTCTTGTGATCTACTTGTGTGCAGGGTAAGATTACATTTGGGTGGTTACCCACCCTGGCTCTTGATGTTAAGTCGCCAGGGCATATGTTGTTTAAACTCTGTGCAGGATTTACAGAACTATGACTTATATAAATGCTTCAGTCCAAGCTCATCACTGAAATTGGTGTCTCAAAAGGTTTATCAATTATTCATTTTCTCAAGGGCTATAGGCCACCGGGTTACAAAAACTCCGGCTTACAATGAGTGCGCATTAAGTCGTTATCGGCCAAGAGCCGCCAGGTATTTAAACTCCGGATTTACTTGTCAACCGATGAGGTATTCAAATCTTTAATATCCAAAACTGGCTGGATTTTCATGATGATATTGAATAATTGATGTTTTCATACCGGATTATATTATTCAAATCTTGAATAGACAACATGGCTGGATTTCTGTTATGATTGAGGTTTTCAAAGTCGCTTTAGCGCAATGGCTATTATTTTTATCAAGGGGCAGGATTTATTTTACAATGGAGGAAATAGTCCCGAGTCACTGCAGGCTTACGACCCGGCACTTGGGGGCTACATTGTTCAAATTGAGATTACATCGAATATACAAGTCCCATGTCACTGCCAGCATGCACCATGGCCCTTGGGGGCTAATGCAAAGTCATTTTTTGCTCAACTTATTGAAGATCCGACTCATCACATTTTAAATGAGCCGGCCCTTGGGGGCTACCAATTGCTCCTGCAGAAAATTCAAGGTACACAAGCCTTAATCCATTATATTGAAAGATCCATTATTCAGTTGGTAGAGTACAAAGCTCTTAACCTTGTGGACGTGGGTTCAAGCCCCATGGTGGAGATTACATCATTTGATGGTATTATCAATGAATCATATACAAAGTCCCAACTCAGTAATATCTTATTGAGCCGGCCCTTGGGGGCTACACGTTGTTGCTCAATTTTACATGATCATATTTACAAAGTCCCTGCTCATTATTGCATAATGACCCGGCCCTTGGGGGCTACACTGGTTGAAATCTTTATGAGCATAAGGCAATTACAAGTCCCAGGTTGCTGCAAGCATGACAACCCGGCACTTGGGGGCTACAGGTGATATGCATATAAGGGAGGAATAACTTCAAATTATCAGTTTTGAGAAAATCAGTTATGACCCGGTGTTATCAATATTTACAAGCTGACAATTTTTCTCGCCAGCCTCTACATCTTTAAACCGGCGGATCACCAGATGAATCTTGAGTCCAATATGTTTATTAAGCCGGCGCCTTGGAAGCCGACTCAAGTGGATTATTCTTCACAATATTTTTCTGTGAGAAACCAACATCAGCAAATTGAGTATGAAGCTAGCTTATTGACCCGGATTTTTCTAGATGAAGGAAATGACAATTGGATTTAAGGATAATCAGGTCCCGGCTCAGGAGAATATTTAATCCGGAGTACAAGGAATTAAGGATGATCAGGTGCCGGCTTACAAGAATTTTTAACCCGGGACACAATCTGTCAAAATTGTTCTTGTGTTTGTTTTATAGTATCAGTTTAACATGGATAAATCCAAATTAAACTGTGGGCTAATGTCGGGGATATACCCCGCGGTATGACCCGGCCGGAAGTATGACCCGGCCCGACTTGGCGCTTCACCGATGACCCGTCGGAGGACTGGCGACTCACGGGTCTGGCGGCTCACTAGTCAGACGACTCACGAGCCCGACGACTCATGGATGACCCCGACGGCGGGTCAGATAAAAGACTAGGCCCAAGGCCCAGTAGGCCGGATCATGTTATTGTGGCCCGGCTTAAGACGGAAGGCAAGAGGAATATTTCCTTTACAAGGAAGCAAGACCCGGACTTGTAATCGACTTGTAAGAGAAGATAGACTAGTCCTAGTCCTACTAGGACTCCACATGTAACCCGCCCCTCTAACTTATATAAGGAGGGGCAGGGCTCCCCAAGAGGGGGGACAAGAAAATAATCTCTAGGGCTAGACAAAAAGAGCCGGTTTACCGGCGACTCTCCCATGAGCATAATGAGATCTAGCCACAAACAACATGTAGGGTTATTACCGGATGATGTTTCCCGGGGCCCGAAGTTGTCTAAATCTTCGTCTTGCGTGTTGTGTCTCTCGATTCCGATCAACCCCTTCAAGCTACCGCATAGATGCGTTGGCCTCACGACTAAGTCCTGACACTAAGGACATCAGTCGTGACAATTCCACGACAAGTCCTATAAGATATTTTGAAATGTATATCTTGTGTTGCTCAAATAGGATATGTGCTTGCCCAAGTGGCCAGTCATGTTTGCAGGTTACACCTCCGAGTGGCCTATGTTTTGCAGGAGTGTTGATTCATTTCCGTTCCGGCAAATTTCAGGCGCTCGATATGTCCTATTTTAGCAAAGGTCATGCCGAATTTTTTCATGATTTTTGGCATGACTTGTGCCAGAATATGTAGGAAATATCGAGTGCCCCCGGATTTGTGTGTTGAGTATCCTGGTAGTTGTCTTCGATCGATTTTCAATTAATGTTTTAACTATGAACATAGGAAATGTCTGACGACGAAAAGGATTTCGGTATTTGCAAATACTGCGAAGACGAGTGCGGCCTGTGCGACGGAATCTTCCTAGATGATGATAGGCGCTTCAGCATCAAGCTGGACGAGAACTTCGAAGTGGATACAGTAAGTCACAACGACAAGTCTTTTTTCGTAATTAAGCATCACATCTGCTTCATTTGCTTCAACTTATAATTGTTTTTTTACTATTCTACTAGCGTATCCCCTGCCATGCAAGAGTTTTTGTATTGGATAAGATAGGTTTCAGTCGTACTATGGAGGTAAAGAAAGTTTACTTGAAGACCGAGCATAGTTATATTTTCCACGCAAAATTATACAATTCAGACGACTACACCTATTTTGGATGCAAAACATGGCGAGCACTATGCAAGACTTATGCATTTGATCCTGATATGGTTATCACCTTTGATATTCGTCCGGAAGATGATATTGAAGGTAATACCGACATCTGGGTCGATGTGTTGACGCCTCCAGTTATTACCATTATGTGAGTTTCTCAACCATATTTATGTCTTTGATACTGTTTATTCAAAAATAGTTGACAACTAGTTTCTATTGTCAGCTTATTTCCGTTCAAGAAAACATGTCCAGTGCTTGGTAGACAGGGCCTACTACTGTCCCGGGGCTGAACTAAACTGTGAGGAGCTAAGTCATTATGTTTCATGGCTTGTGGATCTTGATACTGTCAAGACAAGTTTTCTTCCTGGATTTAGAAATGTTAGTACTGAAAACATGCGACCAATAGTGTTCATAATAAACTACGGTCACATCTATTAAGGAAAGATGGTAAGATTTTTACTATTTGTCCTCAGTGCATCTTTTCCATACATTATTTTTTAAGCTAAACTTCATTGCTAAGTATGTTACTATACGATGTTACGTTCTTCAACAGGGACTCCCGATTAATGTTGTGCCTTATGGGATCGAGACTAAAGGTACCATGAGTATTGTTAGCTTACGACCAAGATATCCTACAAATCACTATATTGCATTCAGGATTAGCGACGAATTCTTAATAGTGAAAGACTGGACCAAATCTGTGATGGAGGAGCGCAGACAAGTACTAGGAGGCAGCATTCAGAAGCGCAGCCCACGATTAAGAGACAAGTTCATCTGCATGCTCCAACTTGATGAAGGAGGAGAGCTACACATGTTTTATGTTATTTTACCTAAGAGAGAGAGAGAGAGCAGCATGAGTGATTAGCTAGCTAGAAATGAGTTTAAAGATGATGATGTGCTACACTATGACTATGATGATTAAATAGCTAGTGTTGGTGGTAATGACTATGATGATTATTATGAGCTAGTGTTAGTGGTGATTAAATAAATACTGTTGGTGCTAATGATTATGATGATGATTAAATAGCTTGTGCTGGCGGATTAGATTCAAGTAGAGGCAACATGTGGTGCACATCGAAAGTACTACTAGTCCAAACTAGATCAAGTTTGGATTAGTAGTATACTTTTGACATGCACCACATATTGCCTCCACTTGAACCTAATCGACCTTCATTTGACACATTGTTATGGACATAATGATATAAACCTCATAATTGGTATTGTACCAAAATTTGTATAACGGCGGATAAATACACTAAAAAAAGAATACTAGTAGCGATGGACAATAAACACGCTGCAAGTAGCTAGATTAGCAGCAGCGCGGGTGTGAACAAGCGCTGCTGCAATGTCTCTTAGCAGTAGTGCATGTCACACGCGCTACTGCTAAGTAATAGCTATAGGGCCTCATTAGTAGTGCGGCAGCACGCACTACTAGTGGGCTTTAAACCTGCGCTACTACTGGGGTTTTCCCTAGTAGTGTGAACATGATTTTGACAATTGAAAATTTGAGTTTAGTTCCGATTTGAATTGATCTTGTTTTGTTCGTATCTTGAGTTTCGTAGCTCCGTTTGAGTTGATTCTTTTTGCAAATCATAGCTAATTACATATACCTACTGTTAAGATCTAATTTACATAAATATAATGCTTTTAGAATTTGTTTTCTGTTTAGATTAGTTATTTGCTTGGTTTTGAGTTCTTTGGACCTTCCTTCGTTTTCTTTCTGCATCGTTTGCTTGACTGCTTATGTATGCTATTGTTTGTCTATGCTAGATTTTCCGGAGTGCGAAGCTTGTCACTACGAATCCCTAGAGTTGTCCGATCGTCAGCAAGGCAAGTTACACTTTGATCATACTTTTCAATACCCAGTTTTTACTATGCATTAGTTTTACCCCTCAAATATTTGCATGAATAGGATTGGGAACATGTGGTTTGGTTTTAGTACTTGAGGTAGGAACCTAATACCTTTGATCACCCCGGGAATATACGTTATGCTCAATTATTGCTTAGCCATGCTCGTAGACGTGGATTGGATCGTGATATTCATGGAAGTTGTGAGAGATAATAATTTTGGACAATATTAAGGTGGCAACTTTAATACACATCTGGGTGGATTGGTTGGGGCACCTGGAGAAACAAGTGCTTGCCCATGGGAATCCCAGAGCACCCGTGTTGTTTTCCCTCGGTTCACCACCCAGGCTCAAAGGGATCATATGATATTAAATGCCTAGAAACTTTCGTGTGCAGCCACAAGCCATTATGGGCTCTGGCATAGTTGAGTAAGTTGTGTGAGCTCTTGAAGAGGTGAACTAGCAGATGTAGGGGAAAATAGGTGTACCGATCTACCCAGAGTAGAGAGTTAATGCTTGAGAAAGACTATGTCTCGATCTTCCGGTCATGGATGCGATCGAGTCTTGTGGGGAAAAGTGCGCAAACCTCTGTAGAGTGTACAAACTAATCATGGCTAGCCGTGTCCCCGGTTATGGACAATTTGAGTATCTGGAAGTGGATATTTATGTTGATCTCATCACTCTTTAATTAATGTATTGGGTTGAATGATTATACTTGGTTAATTTTAGGATTTTGAGTTGGAGGAACCTCCTCAATCATTGGTATAAACTTTGTAGTAAATAAAATTTATTCCTTTGTTGTAGGAAAAAATTAGCTTTATGCAAAAATTAAACTTAGATCCTCCACCAGCCAAATATGCATGTAGATATAGTTTCTTGCATTCTTTTGCTCTACAGTCCAATTAACTCTACCAGCATATTCCATGTGCTGACCTACACGGCTGCAACGTCTCATGTTACAGACTTTACCGAGGAAGAATAAGGTGTGCTAGGTCGTTGTCACACACTTAGCTATGCCGTTAGAGTTTGATGGACTCATTTATCTTTGAAGCTTCCACAGTTATTTTGTTTAGATGGCCTTTAGCCATATTATTTGTGTAATAAATACTGTTTATGAGGACCTCAATGTAATAAGTGTGTGATTGAAACTCCGTTATAATTCCTCGAGTATTGTGTGTGTCAGCATACCGATCCAGGGATAACACTTAAGCACAGAGACTTCGGTCCATTGGGATCGTGGTCGCTACCGCAACTTACATCATCTGAAGGTTGGCCCCTTTATTTAACACAACTTTTGGCACCCGTTGCAACTGTTTCTTCAACTCAGTAGTGATGCTCCTGCTGTCTCCACTCCCACTATATATCTCCACTTCCGGCCCTTACACCAAATGGACCAAACCGCCTTTCATCTATACCATAACTTCCAGGATTGAATCGGAAACATATGAGAGATGACATCTGATTTATTATTAGTGTAGTTTACCTGTCAAAAATTCAGAGAAACATCAATTAGATCGCAGGGTTGTGTTGTAAATGAACAAGAACCGCTGCATCTAAACATCTGTAAAATCAGGCCTGCTCATGAGAGCTTAGCGATAATACATCAAATCTTCCCAGTACCAATGTGTAAAGACGACAACAGTTATATCAATAAAAAATCACGGCTATGTGTTCTAAACTGAAAATTGAGACATCCGAATAATGCAGAAGGAACCAGAGGAGGAGACATGGAGCATCTGGCCGTCGGGGCCAACAAATCCAACCAGGTCTCTTCGCGCACCTCTCCAGGGTCTTCGGCACCGACAAGCTCGAACTGCCTCCACTTCCGGCTTCATCGACCCTCGCTTGCCCTGCGGTCTCACAATCCAGGTCGTAGTTGGTGCTGAGATGGAAGTGCGCCTCGTTGAGCTCCAGCACGAGTACGAGCCCCTCGCCCTCGTCGAGCTCATACAGGCCGCAGGTGTTATAGAACCCGTGAAGCCAAGGCATCCGAACGGCGCAGCATACCCACCGACGTCATATTCATCGAAGACAAGTCAGCCGATGTGGGAATTGACCCCACCAAGACGGACGGGGTTGTTAACGCAGGCGAGGGCCGGGTCGAGGGGCTCCTCGACCTCCTCGATGTGGTTGACATCGGCATGGATGCACGGGGGGTGCTTGAGCACGAGGACGGCACGGGAGAGGGCCCAGTCATCGAGGCCATAGAGGCGGACCCGCAGGGCAGCGGTGGCGGCGGTGAGGTGGTGCGCGGGGGCGTCGAAGAAGAGGTTGCGCTGGGAGTCAGTGCGGAGCAGGCAGGGGGCGACGAAGGAGAGGCGGCGGTGCATAGCAGCTGAGTCCCACCCCACGGTCAAGGCACGGGTGATGTTTTTGTGCGTGTAAGAGAGGACGCGAGAAAATCAGTTGTGGTGATATGAAACTGGTTTCCCATCAAAAAAGGGAAGGAGTAATTATGTATGCGATGCAAAATATGATCGTGATTGATTCTATAGTAATTATGTATATATGTGATGGAGATTAGGATTGCGACTGATTATGGAGTAAGGGCGTGTTCGGGAGCCCTCCAACTGCTAGCTCCTTCGACTTCAACTCTGGAGTTTCACCGAACGCTCCAGCTCCTGGAGTTTAGCGAGAGAAGCTGGCGGCGAGCGCAGTGTAAAAACGAGGATTCGTGGAGCTGGACAAACCGAGCTCCCAAAAAAGGAGAAGCTGGAGTTGATGGATATTACCAGCCCCTGCCACCGCCAAGTGAGTTCCTCACGTACCGGTTCGCTCGCCAAGTGAGTACTGAACACGCCCTAAGTATGCGATGGAGACTACCCCCTCCCTCAGCCTTTCATTTGAATTTATTTTGGTACCAAATTTATCGGCATGTTTGAGATTGACTGCCAACCGTGGTCTGATTTATTCCCGTGCGATATTTATTGAATTACCGAAGTTTAATAATCAGTTTAAACCTGCGGGAGAGGGGATTTGTAAAGAGATAAAAACCAGTTGGAGGGGGGTGGTGGAAAGTGGGACGAATAAAAATTAGACAAAAATAAACCGTACCAGGCTACCAAGTGCTTCATTAGAAGTAGAGATTATTTGCTTGCCTCCCCCTCCCATCGAAATTTACGAGTGGGCCCGGGGCCACTAGCCATTGACATAACTCTAGGGCGAATCATCAAACCCTATGTAAAACTAGTCAATGTGTATGTGCAATGCACGTTAATTTGGAAGTATATTAAGTGCATGCGGATATTAAGTAGGATATTATTTGTGTGTTATTATGTGATTAGCATTATATTTGGCATGGAATTAACTGCATGCTAAACATGTTGAGCACTCGACATTGAAGTAGTCTAGGTCATTGGATTGACATAATTTAATGACCGAGATTAATTGGATCTGCCCCTTTAGGTCTTTTTATATTGATACAGATATAGACGGGACAAATGATCCAAATCCCCAGGATTGAGGGGCCTCTGGAGCCGCTCGAGCAGGCGACCCAGGTGGCAGTTCCGCTTTCTTAGCAACACTCGATTCTTAGGTTCATCCAGCTTAACTTTCACTTCGACATCTCGCTGTTCACACTTGATCTCCTTGACGGCTGGTACGCTCCACCGTACTCTTTCAGTGGCGACTCGTGCCGTCTAGCTTCGCTGGCCGGTCACGATGCGGCGGCGGCGTGTCTTCGTTGCTTGCTTCGATCCAACAGTGCCGTACGTCAAGCATCAATCCCCAGCCTTAATCACAACCGGTGATCGCTGACGAACAGCTAGCAACATCTGACCTGCGGCTCCGGCGGCAATCTTGTTGCTGTTTCGATGTTAGGTAGGCATGTGATTCTTCCTCGGCACATGGTGGATGCTGGTGGAAGGAAACCAATCATGCCAGGCAGCAGCCAAGCACCACCCCCAACCCCACCCCAAGGTTCCCAAAAATGAACCAAAGATTCCGTAGCTCGTGACCAACACCGTGCAGTACGCGCGGCCAACTAATTAATAATCCACAAACTCCGTCCAAATCATTCTACCGTCGTACCCGATCGTACGTACAACCACATGGCATTAAGGACAAGATGCCCCCTCCTCGTTTGGGCATCTCTTGACCAGACATCTTTCTGCTCCAGGATATATATCGTCGAGATAATGTCACACGTCACCGGTCTCCGTACACGCGCGTCCACCTCAGTCAAGTTGGCGGTACTCTGGTGCGCATGTGTGGTGGCCGTAGCTTTCGATGGTGCCCCTTCCCGCGCGCGGAGCACATGGATCCGGCTTTCTTGTCGTCGTGCCTTTGAGAAATGGGAGGCGACGACGACGGAGAGCTCGTTCGCGGGTTGTTTCTTTTGGGTTTTTTCCTCGTGTGACCACGTCACCGTCGACATACCAAAACGGTACGATCTGAGGACGGTACAACAGACCAGCACGACGACGGCGTAATTGATCGGGAAAGAGATTTTCGGAGGTACGCCCCGCAGGGTTTAGACGTGGCGTTTTTCCCCGACTCCTCTAAGGCGCTCCTGGCGGCGACTTTAGGGTTTCGACGTGGAACACATCGGCGGCCGCGGACTCCGATCCGCGGGCTGACTGGCACGTCGGCAGGGAAGATGGCGACGTCCTCTCCACCGGACAGCGCGCACGGAACCCCGGGAACCAGTAACCCTAGATCAGCAAGATCGCAGCTTGAGGAAGCACTAGGGAAACTGGATATCTCCGAGGAGGAAGCTACTCCTCTTGTGATCGATGATCGCGTTGAGGGCGTTCAGGCGAAGTGGTTACTAGCGGGCAAAGTGCTTCACCGCAATCAATATCATGTCCAGATCATTGGCAACGCGCTTCGGCCAGCTTGGGGTAATCCGAGAGGTTTGCAGTTCCGCTTGGTGGGTTCTAATAAATTTGTCGCTGAATTTGAGACACACATAGATCAAGATAGGGTTTGGGCGGGATCACCTTGGCATATCAATAAGAACGCGGTTATCTTGGCCGAGTTCGAGGAACATATGCGCCCAGATGAGGTCAGTTTTGATCGGCTCTAGGTGTGGGCTAGGGTTCTTAATTTGCCTTATAATCTGAGAGATGATGCATGGGCCCTAACCATTGCGAGGATGATTGACAAGGGAGCCACTAGTGCAAAGTTTGATCATAATGGTGGCTACCTAAGAGCTAGGGTTTCTGTGGAAGTCAGCAAGCCACTCCGTAGATGGATATTGATTGATTCTGCTAGGAGGAAGAAGGTAGACCCATATGATATCCAATATGAGCAGATTCCTTACTTTTGTTTCTCATGTGGTAGGCTCGGACATTCTGAACTTTTCTGCCAGACACCGGGTACCAGAGATGAGAAGGGTGAGCTACCCTTTGGGACGAGTTTGCGAGCACCCGAGGAGAATAAGAAACCAAACTCTAATGATAATCCGGCCAGGGGGCAGAGCTCAGAGCCTAGTAACAAACAGGAAACCAGGAACTCAAGTACCAAATCCAAGCCTGATGGCGAGCAGGAGGTGAACTCGCCGGTGAAAAACAAGGACAGATCACAGAATAAGAGGAAAGATGCTCCATCGTTTGTGTATAAGCCGAAGCAGCTCTTGCTTCTGGCTGGTACAGGTGGTGCTGATCATGCAGATCCAACTTTAGCAGCAGCTAATCAGGATGAGGATGAGGGGACCGAAAAGTGTCCGAAGAAGAAGAAGCCTACCCCGGAGAACTCGACAAAGACCGTTGATCGGTCCTGCCCGGCCCAATCAGTTGCATCAGCTGAAACTGCCGGGGGCTTGGGAACCCCGAGGCAGTTCGCGAGCTTCGCAGTATTGTGAAGCTGGAAGGACCCACTCTTCTCTTCGTCATGGAAACAAAAATTAAAGGGAAGAGAGTGCAAGACTTACAGAATCACCTTGGCTTCGACGGGTGTTTTGCTGTAGATAGTGTTGGTCTGAGTGGGGGCATAGGCCTCTTTTGGACTAAAGATGTAATAGTGGAGCTGAAGAACTTTAGTTCGGCACATATAGACGTGAAGGTGAAATATAAGGACCAAAACTCTTTTGAGTGGAGGTTTACGGGTTTTTACGGAGCACCTCGAGCTGAGGATCGTCACCATAGCTGGAGGTTCTTGCGTACTTTATATGCCGTGCCGCACTCGGCGTGGATATGTGTTGGTGACTTCAGTGAAACGTTATATGCATGTGAACATTTTAGTAGGGCAGCAAGGCCGGAGAGCCAGATGCGAGCTTTTTGTGAAGTTACTGATGATGTGGCCTTCCAAGACCTAGGATGGTCTGGCACTGCGTACACTTGGGACAATCGTCAGGCAGGTGTATCCAATGTAAAAGCAAGGCTTGATAGAGCGTTTGCTAATGAGGAATTCCGGCAACACTTCAGACATATCAGGATCAGACATCTTCCATCCATAGAATTAGATCACTGCTTTGTTGTAGCGGAAATCAAAGAGAATTCTCCAAACATGTCAAGACCAAAGAAACAGTTCAGATACGAAAATATATGGGCTTCGCATGTGGATTATGATCAACTAGTCGCAAGAACTTGGCAGCAAGCTCGTTGTGGCCCGGGACTCCAAGGTATAGCCGGCTCTCTTGATCTGTTGCGAAGAACGCTAGAACCATGGGGCTCTCGGGAGTTTGGCTGCCGCTCACGTAAGGTGAGACAGCTCCAGAAAAGGCTTGATAAACTGAGATGTCGATCAGTCGGACGTGGACCGATTGAGGAGGAGCGTGCTACTGTACGTAGCTTGCGGGAGGCGCTCCAGTAGGAAGAAATCTGGTTGCGGCAACGCTCACAGGTACCGTGGCTTCGGGAGGGAGACCACAACACCTCTTATGTCCAGGCTCAAGCAGCGCAAAGACAGAGGCTGAACAGGATCCAAGGCCTGCGTCGACAGGATGGTTCACTTTGTGCCACCGAAGCCGAGGACAAGAATGAGGTGCAAGCTTTCTACGAGAACCTTTATGAGTCTCAAGGTTACTCGGATGCAACCAATCTGTTGAACCATGTTCCAGCAAAAGTGACGTTGGATATGAATATTGAACTTACAAAACCATACACATCGGCTGAGGTTCGAACAACGTTATTCCAAATGGCCCCGTCTAAAGCTCCGGGGGTAGACGGTTTTACGGCTGGATTTTATCAGCGGCATTGGAGTTTAATTGGTGAGGATGTTACCCGAGCAGTGTTGGACTTCTTGAATGGAGGGGAACTACCTGCAGGTCTGAATGATACTTCAATTACACTAATTCCAAAGGTACTACATCCTCAATCAATTTCTCAATATCGGCCCATTGCTCTCTGTCCGGTTCTTTATAAAATTACAGCTAAATGTATTACAAATCGGCTGAGACCTGTAATGGACTTGATCATTAGTGAAGAGCAAAGTGCTTTTGTCCCCGGACGGCTTATAACTGACAATGTCCTAGTGGCATATGAAAGTGTTCATACTATGAGGAGGAGGAAGAATGGGAACAATTTTGCTTGTGCTGTTAAATTAGATATGATGAAAGCCTACGATCGAGTTGAGTGGCATTTCCTTGAGGCCATTCTAACAAGCCTAGGGTTCAACATGATCTTTACTCGTTTGATAATGAAGTGTATTACTTCAGTCAGGTTCTCAATTTGGTTTAATGGAGAGCTACAGCCTTTTTTCACAACCTCATGTGGATTTAGGCAAGGAGATCCAGTGTCTCCATATCTCTTTTTGATATGTGCAGAAGGCTTCTCTTCACTGCTAAAGTCTCATATTGGAGGACATATCGATAGAGGTATTCGAGTAAGTTATAGATCACCTTGGGTGTCACATTTACTGTTTGCAGATGATAGTTTGATTTTCATTAGTGCAACTAATCAAAGTGCTATTCGATTGAATGAGATTCTCAGAATTTATAGTGATGCTTCTGGACAGTGTGTCAATCGCGACAAAAGTTCTATCTATTTCAGCTCCAACACACCAGCACACTTGAGACAACAGCTAAAAGCAGTCCTGAACATTTCTGTGGAGGCGTTTAGCGAGCGATATTTGGGGCTGCCAACTTCTGTTGGGCGGATTAACAGTGGTACTTTCGATCACATCGGGGAGAGGGCACGGAGCAAGATGCAGGGATGGTCTGAAAAGCTGCTGGCTTGTGTCGGGCGGGAAACTTTGCTAAAGTCGGTGGTTCAAGCCATTCCAACTTACTCGATGAGTACTTTTTTGCTCACTTAGAAAGTCTGTAAGAGTCTTACTTCTCCGATGGCAAAATATTTCTGGAGTAGTTCTCTTGACAAGAATGGGATGCCTTGGGTGTCATGGAAGAATCTAGCAACACCCAAGTGCATAGGAGGTATGGGTTTTCGAGACCCTCATCAGTTTAACCTTGCGCTACTCGGAAAGCACGGATGGAGGTTGTTAACTAATCCGATCTCTCTTTGTGCAAGGGTTTTAAAAGGCCGCTACTTTCCTGACACAAATTTTATGCATGCAACTTGCCCCAAGTCTGCTTCTGCAACTTGGAGGGCGATAATAGCCGGCAGGGAAGCTTTGAAGGCGGGGTTGATTAAAAGAGTGGGAGATGGATCCTCCATTGATGCGTGGACAGATAAGTGGATCCCGGGCACAATTTCTATGTCGCCCATGATGAAACCGGCGTCTGCTACAGTCCACATGGTGTCAGACCTCATTGATCCGGACAACTGGTCCTGGCGACAGGAGCTAGTTGGATCAAACTTCATTGCCCCGGATGCAGATGCGATCCTCAACATACCAATCCGGCATGGGGGTGGTGATGATTTTTTTGCTTGGGCCTTTGAGACTTCAGGCAACTACACAGTTAAATTGGCGTACCGTGCTCTAATGACTCAGAACGAGCGTCTTGCTCTAGGAGAAGGGGCGGATACCGGAGCTTCAAGAGATGAATCACAACTGTGGAGTGCTCTATGGAAACTCAAAGTTATCCCAAAAGTTCGTGTGTTTTGGTGGCGTGTACTTCGATGGATTCTACCGGATGAGTGCACACTTAAACACTGTCATATTGCAGTCATCGACAGATGCAATGTTTGCTTGGCCAAGGAGGAAGATCTTATGCATGCTCTTATTCACTGTACTCATGCACAACGCTTCTGGAACGAAGCTTGTGCTTGGTTTGGCATCAGATTACCTCCATTACACCCGGATTCTTGGTCACGGGATATTTTGTGTGATACGCGGTTTCCTGAGGATGACCGACCAAAGATCATCACAAGCATGTGGACGATTTGGCATTCTCGCAATCGCATTAAACATGGAGAAGCAGGTAGGGACCCGACAGCAGCTATTCGAGCCACTAGGGAAGCTATGGCCTTACTGGAGATGCCACGCAACACACCCACAGTTCTCCCCGGCTATGGGTGGAGACCACCAGAACTGATAAGGACATGACTACCTTGGATATGACCAAAAATATTGCATACATGCATATTTGTCAGGTGATTTCTAGTGCAAACTATTCAATAATCTATTTATGTTATCCAGAACAAAAATACTTCACACACTTTTGTGTTTTGTCTAATTGCAGGTGTATGGTACATTTGTATAATCCACATATGAAGATAAGAAAGAAAGAGATGTTTATTTGCTGTTCAAAAAGTTCTCTCACGTCACTTTTGGCCCAAGAGAAGATAGAGTCCAAGTCTCTCATGTTCTGGACTCAGATTCAGACTGCACAGACATACCTGACTCAAAACGTCAACAACTTTTTCATACGGACTCCGAATTGGGTGATTCCTTTTTTGTTGGAAAGTAGATTTCGTGCTCTTTCCACACCAATTGGATTCACCTTAAAATCCGCCCGGAGCATTGAGTTATGGACGAAATAATCTGACGCTGCACCAGAATCCGAGTCAAACTACAAGTCCAAAGGTGTTACGTCACCTCCACTTGGGCCCATTGGCCTTGTACGACCTAGGGTTAGTTTTAGGCTGCCTTGGGACGTCCTCCCACCTCCTTGGCCGCCACCCCTTGCTAAGTAGATCCATCTAGTAGCTTTTCGCTTGGGATTTGTTTAATTAAAAGTTAGCCATTGCAACTTCGTGTACTTCGTTTGTGTCCAACGACCAGACCAAGACCGCTTACGGATCCCCACCTTTATTAATACTTCATATATACTCGCAATATTTAGATTGCTTTTATCATATTCTTGCTTGTTCTTCGATCGCTTGCAGGAATAGACCTTCGTGGTCAGGTTGATTATGCTCCGGTGTGGTCAATAACCTCTCGAAGTTGGTTTAGTGATTGCTAAGGCGCAACGTCGTGCACGTTTATAGTCGGATCGTCAAAGTTGACTCCACCAAATCGATAGTTATCATCTCATCGAAAGATCGGGACACCCCCGCCTCTATCAAGTGGTATCAGTTTTCAGGTTGCTCGGTGAGAATTTAAAGTTTTCCCTAAATTAGATTTATTTTCTTACCTATTGTCCAAAAAAAAGCCACAAAAAAAGTTAGATCTATTAATCCTTTGTCCAAGCCAGTCTGAGCCTTTGCAATTTTCTCTTCATTGTTTGCACTACTGAATTATCGGTTGCATCGTCGTGTCGAGTTGCTGGTCTTAGTGTCTAGTTCATTTAGAGTTTCGAGTTCTGTTCACATTAGTCACGCCGCCGCTGCATCATTATCCCTTCCGTTGTCCACCATCCCATATATTAATTTCCACCACGTGCTACGCACTGTTCATTAACATAATCATAATTGAGGTCATTCACATCTTCGCCTGATCCAATCTGCATCTTATCTAGTTTGTCTTCGAAAGAGGAAAAAAAAGAGAGAGAAAAAAAGAGAGAAAAAAGGAAAGAAAAAAGAGAGAGAGAAGAAAAAGAAAAAAAGCGTGAGAAAAAAAAGAGAGAGAAAAAAATCGGATCTATCTAGAATCAATCTCGTACCTGAATTCGGATTGGAATCTGTTTTGCGCACTGTTCAGTATAACAGGTGTATCTTCCTCATACGAAGTCCGTTTTGGCTCCGTGAGTACTCAAATTGAAGCTAGCGACGAGCCGCATCTAAATAGTTGCAGAAGCCAGTTCAATATTTGACACCTCAAAATCGGCTTCTAAATAGGCCTTTTTACCCTCTGAAGTTCGTGAACACAGCTTGTTCCAATTTTTCAGGCCAGTTTTAGAATTCTTTGACTCCTTATATCAACTCAGAATTGAGTGATTCTTTTTGCATTTGAAAGCTTGAGTTATTAGCATTCTTTGAAATAATTTATCATAAAATTGGCCAAACTTTTCAAGAGGAAAGTTGGAGAGAGAGTTGTTGTATATCCTGCTTGGCAGTTGTTTTTCATCATTATCTTCACTTATATCTTGCTGTCAAGAGCTACTTAGTATCCTTCATTGATGCTAGTTGTGCTACGCCGTGACCTCATTAGTGTTCTAGGCTCGCGTCTCTAGTCCGGTCTAGCCTAGGACCAGCACAGTACCGCCATTGAGCGTTTATTCAACATTGCATTTTTGAATTGATTATTGCTAATCTTTTCCTACCATATATAGCCAACCCAGCTCCACATATTTCTACACCATGTATACGTACGCTCTCCTGGCAATCGCTTTACTCAATATTCGGAGTTACTTGACACCGCTGGTTGCCGATCACCGTCTGCTGCATGGTAAGAACTTGTAAGACATTGATATTTGCTTTACTGTGAGCGTTTTACCACCACATCCTAGTAGTTATAGGAACATTATTTTTGAATTTTGTTTCTTGTTCTACTAATCGTGACAGGATCCAGAGTCAATTCATGGGCTTTGTCGATCACGGGAGACATGCCACCACCTATGCAAATACCACAACCGTCACGAGAGGTGCACAAACATCCAAATGCACATGATCAGGTTCATGTTTCTATACCACCATTTAATGGCCGTTTTAGACCTGCTTTATATATTGAATGGGAGTTCGACATAAAAAATATATTTGCTTCCTATAATTTCGATGAACATAAAAAGGTTAAGGTTGCAGTTGGTTTTTTCACTGGTTATTCTTTGGTTTGGTGGAGTGAATATTGTCAGTTACACCCTGATTATATACCTACTACTTGGGATGATTTGAAACTTGCCATGCGACATACTTTCGTCCCTGCTTATTATACTCGTGATATGATTAAGAAGTTGCAACACTTAAAACAAGGTAGTGACACTGTAACAAAATATTGTGATGATTTACAAACTACCTTGTTGCATTCCTCTTTAGAAGAAAGTGAAGATGATTTTATGGATATATTTTGGGGAGGATTAAACCGTGATATTCAAGAGATACTAATTCATGAAGAGTGTTATCCTATGGACCATTTGTTTCATCTTGCTTGCAAAGCTGAACAGAAAATAAAACGACGTGTTGGCCACGAAGAGAACAAGCGCACGGTGCACATTCCAAGAGTTGATATGATTGTTCCTTCAACTACTAGGCATACTATGACAATCACATCCGTTGTTGTCAGGACTACATCACCTCCACCATGTGACACATCGCCCCCGAGAGTGGCTACATCATCTGAGTTGATCATAAGAGGTAATGACAAAGGTACTGATCTTCCATCTCTACAAGAGAATGATGAATGCTTTGTCAATTTGAATGCACCATCTGATGAGCTACCCACTACTTTGATCACACCACCTATTTTAGAGGACTATGTTGATAATTTGACTTTGCCATGTGATCAAACAACTGAAATATCAACAATTTTGAGTACACCCATTGAATTAACTGTTGATGCAAAAGAATCAATGTTTAATCATTTTGATATGACCTTTAATCTTGGTGATGATTCTGTGTTGAATGACTTATTGCATGTTTGCTTATTTAAGCATGTTGTAGCATGTAAATTTGATGCAAGTAAGGTTTATTCACCAATGTTGGGTGGTTTAATGATGAACATTGTCAATCTTTTGAAATGAATAAGAGCTTCACTTATATGTGCAAACTAAGTTACAATATTTTCATGCCTTCTACTTCTTGTGCTAATGTTTTGGCTTTAGATTTTACGAACTATGCAAGTTTCTCATCTAGTCATGTGTCATATATGCAAAAATCAAGGGAAGTAAAAATGGATAACATATACATATACAACATGTACACCTTGTCTCTTTTGTTAGCCACATTTCAGATTAAGCAACGCCGAGGACGGCTTTATTTTGAAGAAGGGGAGGATGATAAGGACATGACTACCTTGTATATGACCAAAAATATTGCATACATGCATATTTGTCAGGTGATTTTTAGTGCAAACTATTCAATAATCTATTTATGTTATCCAGAACAAAAATACTTCACACACTTTTGTGTTTTGTCTAATTGCAGGTGTATGGTACATTTGTATAATCCACATATGAAGATAAGGAAGAAAGAGATGTTTATTTGCTGTTCAAAGAATTCTCTCACGTCACTTTTGGCCCAAGAGAAGATAGAGTCCAAGTCTCTCACGTTCTGGACTCAGATTCGGACTGCACAGACATACCTGACTCAAAACGTCAACAACTTTTTTATACAGACTCCGAATTGGGTGATTCTTTTTTGTTGGAAAGTAGATTTCGTGCTCTTTCCACACCAATTGGATTCACCTTAAAATTCGCCTGGAGCGTTGAGTTATGGACGAAACAATCTGACGCTGCACCAGAATCCGAGTCAAACTACAAGTCCAAAGGTGTTACGTCACCTCCACTTGGGCCCATTGGAATTGTACGACCTAGGGTTAGTTTTAGGCTGCCTTGGGACGTCCTCCCACCTCCTTGGCCGCCACCCCTTGCTCCTATATAAGTAGATCCATCTAGTAGCTTTTCGCTTGGGATTTGTTTAATTAAAAGTTAGCCATTGCAACTTCGTGTACTTCGTTTGTGTCCAACGACCAGACCAAGACCGCTTACGGATCCCCACCTTTATCAATACTTCATATATACTCGCAATATTCAGATTGCTTTTATCATATTCTTGCTTGTTCTTCGATCGTTTGCAGGAATAGACCTTCGTGGTCAGGTTGATTATGCTCCCGCGTGGTCAATAACCTCTCAAAGTTGGTTTAGCGATTGCTAAAGCGCAACGTCGTGCATGTTTGTAGTCGGATCGTCAAAGTCGACTCCACCAAATCGATAGTTATCATCTCATCGAAAGATCGGGACACCCCCGCCTCTATCAAGAACAAGGCGTGATCAAGATTACCACTGATGGTGCACTGAACTTTGCAGATGGTGTGGGCGGTGCAGGTGGCATCGCTCGTTCCTCCGATGCATTATTGGGGGCTTGGTGCAAACCAGTTGTGGGTATTTCCGACCCACTAATTGTTGAAGCTTTCGCTATGCGAGAAGGAGCCCACTTTGCTGCACTTCGAGAGCTATCGCATGTGATAATGGAAGTGGACTGTCTGGAGTTGGTGACACTCTGGAACACTCGCCACAATTCTCGTCCGATTGTGGCACCGATCTTGTAAGAAATAAGAGAGCTAGTAGGTAATTTTCCTTTATTTGTGATTCAGCATGTAAATCGGTCGGCAAACTTACCGGCACACCTTTGTGCTAAGCGAGCTTGCACTCTGAGTGTGACCGAAAGTTGGCTCGACAAGACCCCGAGTTTCCTGGTTTCAAGCCTGCTGGCTGATTGCCCAAGGAGCTCTTTTGTTGAATAAAGCTCTCTGATTTGATCGCAAAAAAAAGAGAAAGAGATTTTCGTAGTTAAGGCCGCTCCTGTCTAGAATGAAAGCGTGCTGGATTTGCCCAGGATGCTCAGGGACGTTAGAGAATCTACAACCACGTACCTCTAATTCGATCCATCAAATGTCCGCGGACGCGCCTAGTCAGTGATCGGGCATGTTCGTTTTGAATCCCCATTTATCCATCCGCGCAGTCATAATTCTCATCTTTTTCTTATATGTCCAGTCACTTGCATGTGATTGATGGAGATGAAGAGAGAGAAAGAAAAGAATGAATAAATAAACAGAAAAGATGGTTCGGGGGAGGCCGCGTCCTACATGGCGGATTGACCGGGCCCGGCCGGGCGTATCCGCAAACCCTTATATACTCCCCATATTTAAGATGGATATGAGGGTTCGCGGGCAGCCCGGTCGTATGGGGAAGACACGAGGGATCCGGTTGGGTGACTTTTTTCTTTCTCTCTCATGTGCAGTCATTGATAGGGCACAGCCGCAAATATATGAGAGATTGTTTGAGACGTTCGGCTGTAGATGCTCTTAGGTGGCCAGCCCAGGTAGCTGGTGTAGTTGTGAGGCCCGAGGCTTTCTCTGTGGCTATGAGCTGGAAGATACGTGTGCATGGGGGGTCAAGAAGCCAGACGAAACGCGCGTAATCTGCTCCATACTGTTGTTGCTAGTGAGTGCCCGTACTGTTGCATGCACAGCAGTGTAGTGACTCCATGCGCCACATCCATGACCAAGGAGATCCAAGAACCGAATCAATGGGTGCGTCCAGTTGGTACCATGTACGTGGAAAGATCAGTGGTTTGCTATGGGGATTTTTTTTAGAAAAGAAGGATGACCCCGGTCTTTGCGATGCATAAGGCCACTTTATTAATTATTCTCACAAGACCTTATAAAGTAATATTACAGTAAGACTAAAGCCGCCGTCTAAGCAACAAACTGTCGCTACACCTATCTAGTTGATGAAGGGGCACAGATAGTCTGGGCCTAATACCAAACAGACATCGCAGCCAAACCTAACATCTAAGACCTGAGGACCCATCCAGGATGCCTGCCAGGCATGGATCTTGCCGGTCCGGCATGCTCTCAGAGGCCGCCGCCGCCGCCGCCAACTGCCACCGCTCCATCTTCAGAACTGTACTGATGCATCAACCTTGGTCGGTCTAGCTATCGTCGACGCCACCACGGCGCCCAACGACACCTCCTTCCTGCGCGCTAACAGTTGTGCATGTCGCGGTCGCCACTGATACACCTCAGCACCATGCTGCCAAGTACCACCAGCCGACACAGCTTGAAGTCTTTGGAAGATCTGTCGTGCGTAGCACCTGCCGACCAGGCATGACAAAGCGTTGCACCTGTCGGTCAGGCATGACTTGACATCTCCACCGAAGCTCCGTGCAAGAAGAAGCCGCTCCACCTCCTGCTTCTGACTTCCAGCGCTGCTCCACAAACGATACTCCCAAGAGAGAAACGACACTGCAGTGCCGCCATCGTCCGATCTGGAACACCAGATCCCAGGTTTCCTCCAGAGCAGCACGAATGGGTCGACAATAGTTACACGACAATGCCTCCATCAAGGTAACGGCGTAGAAGGCCGCTGAGGGAGTTCCGGACTAGGGGGTGTCCGGATAGCCGGACTATCATCATCGGCCGGACTCCAAGACTATGAAGATAAAAGATTGAAGACTTCGTCACGTGTCCGGATGGGACTTTCCTTGGCGTGGAAGGCAATCTTGGCGATATGGATATGTAGATCTCCTACCTAACCGACTTTGTGTAACCCTAGCCCTCTCCGGTGTCTATATAAACCGGATGGCTTTAGTCCTTAGGACGAGCAGCAATCATACCATAGGCTAGCTTCTAGGGTTTAGCCTCCTTGATCTCGTGGTAGATCCACTCTTGTAACACATATCATCAATATTAATCAAGCAGGACGTAGGGTTTTACCTCCATCAAGAGGGTCCGAACCTGGGTAAAACATCGTGTCCCTTGTCTCCTGTTACCATCCGCCTAGACGCATAGTTCGGGACCCCCTACCCGAGATCCGCCGGTTTTGACACCGACATTGGTGCTTTCATTCAGAGTTCCTCTGTGCCGTCACCATCAGGAAGGATGCCCTTTCCCGTCTTTAAAGACGGCACCACCGTCAAGGGAGCTTTGGCCGCTGGCCAAACTATCCGGCTAGGCGGTTTTCTTATGACTGCCTGTTCGGCCGCCGCTCCGACAATGACCTCTCAGGTCATTAAAAGCGATCTTCACGTCGTCTCGGAATTCGCCGAGCAGCTAGATCCAATTGAGCTCTCCTCCGTAAACGAGCTCTTGGATCGCATCGCCGCCCTGGGAGTCGCTACCGACTATGATCAGATTGGGCTTAAAACCGATCTGAGAGAAATTAACTCTCCCCAGGTTACCCACCACGTTGTTGTGGTAGAGGAACAATGCGGTGACTCTTCTTCTATGTTAAAAACCAACTATGTCTGGATTCCCGATCCCTCCATGCCGGATTTCCGCGGAGGGACGGACGCTAATCAAATACTGAACTTAAAGTCAGGCATCGGACCAGATTTGTCGGAAAGCGTCCAGCAAACCAAGCTTCCGAATCCGGAAGCTTCTTGGCCTTTGAGCCTCAGATCGGGCGGGGTTCCGAACTTGATTCCACCCGCCCACCCAAACATAAGTGATCTATCTCAAATACGGCAAGAGCCCGATGAAACAGTACATCATTACTGGGCCAGATTCCTCCTGGTTATGAACAAGATAAAGGACTGCCGTGAAGAAAGCGTGATTTCAATTTTCTGCAACAATTGCATGGACAAGGGAATCATAAACGCCATCAGTCGCCGCGAAGTGACACGCTTCGTCGACCTAGCGACCATTGTACAAAAATACTGCGCGATGGAGAGTGCCTGGAAAACCGAAACTAGGTTTTGGGACAATCCGGCCCTGAATACAACCCCAGTCCAAAATAAAAGGGTGCGTCATACTCAAGCACCTGGGTTAAAAACCAAAAAGCAAAAACCCCCTAAAGGGTATGGAACCGCACTGGAGGGATGGCTCAACGGACCCTGCAAAATCCACAGTACGGAGGGCGCCACTCCAACACATAGCCTTCGAGCATGTTGGATATTACGGCAGGTGGCCAAAAGTGGCGAAGGCTTTTTAGCCCCGGGCAACCAGCCCAGCAGCACCAGTACGGTATTAACAGTCTTCGAGACTTTCGCATCAAATAATATGCGGAAACGAACAATCTGCAGCCTCGCCGAAGTCTACCAAGTCGCAACAACAAATCCATGGAGTGACACGGCTATCACCTTCAATGCCAGTGACGAACCTAAATTCCGAACAGCTAGAGCACCAGCCGCATTGGTCCTCAGTCCGATAGTGGACGGCTTTCATCTTACCAAGGTACTCATGGATGGCGGCAGCGGATTAAACCTCATCTACGAAGAAACTCTTCAAAAAATGGAAATTGACTGGAGCCGCATCGAGCGGAGCAGCACAACCTTCAGGGGAATAATCCCTAGTCGAGAAGTACGCTGCACAGGAAAAATAACACTAGATGTAGTGTTCGGCTCGCCGGACAATTACAGGTCCAAAGAGGTCACATTCCAAGTGGCCCCATTCGGCAGCGGATATCACGCTTTGTGAGGGCGAGAGGCCTTCACAATCTTCCAATCTATACCCCATTACGGGTACATGAAGCTCAAAATGCCCGGACCCAATGGAATAATCACTCTCGCCAGTGATCCAGATACAGCACTACGCGCTGAAAATAAGACAGCCGCACTGGCCTTAGAGGCATTATCTGAAGCCCTAGCGGCAGAGGAACTAACTGCGCTGCGCTCAACGGTGGATAGGGATGACGTGATACTCGACAAGAGGTCCAAGTCCACCTCTTTCAAACCAGCAGACGAAATAGTTAAATTTCAGGTCCATCCAACGGACCCCACAAATACGACATCCATTGGGGCACAATTAAATCCTGATGTAGAAGCCGCACTACGAGAATTCCTCCGGGAAAATTGGGACATTTTTGCCTGGCACCATTCAGACATGCCAGGAATCCCACGCAGGCTGGCAGAGCACAACCTAAATATCCTAAAAGGATTCAAGCCAGTCAAACAAGCTCTTCGACGATTTTCCGAACCCAAAATACAGGCAATGGGAGAGGAGCTAGCCAAGCTCTTAGAAGCCGGATTCATCAGAGATATCAAACATCCGGACTGGCTAGCCAACCTAGTAATGGTACCAAAAAAGGACAAATCCTGGCGCCTCTGCGTCGATTTCAAAGGCCTTAACAAGGCCTGTCCAAAGGACCCTTTCCCTCTCCCTCGCATCGACCAAATCATCGATGCTACTGCAGGGCACGATTCATTGTGCTTCCTCGACGCATACTCCGGATACCATCAAATAAAGATGGCGAAAAAAGACCAGGCCGCAACGGCATTCATTACTCCATATGGGCCATTCTGTTTCAACACAATGCCCTTCTGACTCAAAAACGCCGGCGCAACATATCAGCGCATGACTCAGACATGTCTGGCCACCCAGATAGGCAAAACAGTAGAGGCATACATAGACGATGTGGTCGTCAAGACCAAACACGTCGAAACCCTAGTAGACGACTTGAGGGTGACATTTGACAACCTCCGAGCATATGACATTAAGCTCAACCCGGAAAAATGTGTCTTCGGAGTACCAGCCGGAAAGCTTTTGGGCTTCATTGTATTCGGCAGAGGAATTGAAGCAAACCCAGCCAAGATCCGAGCTCTGTCACAATTGGATATCCCAAAAGACCTCAAGCAAATATAAAAACTAACGGGGTGCGTAGGGGCTCTAAGCCGCTGAATCTCCCGTCTGGGAGAAAAGGCTCTGCCCCTCTATCGCCTCCTCCGGCACACCGAACACTTCGAATGGACGGATGCCGCCACGACCGGACTCGAAGAAATCAAGGCCATACTGGCAACAAATCCGGTCCTGGCCGCGCCCAACCTGGGCGAACCTATGTTATTATATATCGCAGCAACACATCAGGTTGTTAGCGCAGTACTCGTCGTCGAACGAGAAACAGAAGGGCACAGATTCCCTCTTCAAAAACCAGTGTACTACGTATCCACTGTCTTAACTCCATACAAGTCCCGGTACCCACATTATCAAAAGATAGCGTATGCGGTGTTCATGGCATCCCGGAAGCTGCGACACTACTTTCAAGAGTGTTCCATAACGGTGGCCTCCGAAGTACCTCTCAACGATATTATAAACAATCGCGACGCAACGGGCAGGATTGCAAAATGGGCCATTGAGCTCTTACCATTTGACATAAACTACAAACCACGGCGAGCTATAAAATCACAAGTTCTAGCTGACTTCGTCGCCGAATGGACCGAAGCCGAACTCCCTAAAGAGTACGGCGCGTACTCCAATTGGATCATGCATTTCAACGGATCCAAAATGTTGGCTGGCTTGGGGGCTGGCGTCATCTTGACGTCCCCAACTGGAGACACAGTCCAATATGTACTTCAAATAATGTACATGGACTCCAACAACACAGCCGAATACGAGGCCCTCCTACACGGCCTCCGGATGGCAATCTCCATGGGCATTCAACGCCTAGAGGTGCGCGGGGATTCAAACCTCGCAATATCCCAAGTAAATGGAGACTTTAACGCCAAAGATCCGAAAATGGCAGCTTACCGCAACGCCGTCCTAAAAATGTCAGCTCGGTTTGAAGGACTCGAATTCCACCATGTACCCCGGGATAATAACCAGGCAGCAGACGTGTTAGCACGCATCGGCGCAAAACGCGATGCCGTCCCTCCAAACATCTTCCTGGAATGGCTCTTTAAGCCATCCGTACTATGGGAAGAGGAGTCCGGAAATAACAATCCGGAGCCAGCTGCAGCACCTAACCCAGACAATTCTGACACAATCGGCGGCTCAGCAAATGAAATAACACCTTCAGCCCATGAAATAATGGCAGTAATTGCCCCGTGGACGGAACCATTCCTAGCCTACTTAATTAGGCAGGAACTTCCCAAAGACCAAAATGAGGCCGCTGCATAGTTCGGCGATCTAAAGCCTACAAGGTCCATGAGGGAGAACTTTATAAGAAAAGCACAACCGGAGTCCTTCAAAGGTGTATCTCCGAAGAGGAAGGGCGTAATCTCCTGGCTGAAATTCATGCCGGACTCGGCGGGGACCATGCTGCAGCCCGGGCCCTGGTAGACAAGGCCTTCCGTACAGGATTTTATTGGCTGACAGCCCGGGCAGATGCTCAGGACTTAGTCCAACGATGCGTCGGTTGCCAGCTCTTCGCTAATCAGAGCCACATGCCACCCACCGCCCTCAAAACTATACCCATCACCTGGCCGTTCGCAGTCTGGGGGCTTGATATGGTTGGACCCCTTAAAGGGGGAACCCACAAGCGCAAATACTTATTGGTCACGGTGGACAAATTCACCAAATGGATTGAAGCCAAACCGGTTAAAACGGCAGAATCCGGACCTGTGATAGATTTTATATCCGGGGTAGTACACTGTTTTGGCGTCCCCCACAGCATCATCACTGATAACGGCACGAATTTCACGGCCGACGAGGTTAAACTCTGGTGCAAAAATATGGGCATCAAGCTCGACTACGCTTCAGTCTATCATCCCCAAACTAACGGCCAAGTCGAGCGAGCAAATGGTCTAATCATGAGCGGCATCAAACCCGGACTAGTGCAGTCCCTCAAGGAATCTAACACGCACTGGGTAGAGGAGCTCGACTCCGTACTCTGGGGGTTGCGGACCACGCCAAACCGAACTACCGGATTCACACCATTTTTATGGTGTACGGCGCAGAGGCAGTTCTGCCCTGCGATATAATTCATGACTCACCTCGCGTGCGCATGTACGAAGAAAGAGAAGCCGAGCTGGATCGGCGGGACAGTTTGGACGCCTTAGAGGAGGAGCAGGACGTGGCAAAAGCTCGTTCCGCATTTTATCAACAGCAGGCTCGAAGATATCAAAGCAGAGAAGTACGGGCTAAAGCTTACAATGTTGGCGAACTTGTTCTACGCCTGCCGGACAAGAAAAAGGACAAACTTAAGCCCAAGTGGGAAGGTCCCTTCATCATCGACCAAGTCCTAACCGGCGGAGCATACCGTCTATGCAATGCATCTGATAACCGACTCGAGCCGAACCCATTGAACGCAGCCCGTCTCCGAAGATTCTACGCCTAACGCCGGACTCAGAGTTCGTCTCACTCCTCCGTCCACCTTTTTATGTTTTCACTGTCTCTTGTCCCCCTCTTTCTTCCCACTTTTTTTTCGAATAACTTGGATAGGCTGATTTGCGCATTGTTCGCACACAGTTGATGTGCTCCTAGCACTCATTATACCTGGGGGCTTCTTTAACAGAAGCTTAATTATACGGGCTTCATGCCCGACACATGTGTCATACTTTCGCATGTACCTTTTTTTCACCACTATATGCATCGATATGACTTAAGTTTTGGCCAAGTTGGGTTGCCTGGCTCCTGTGCTTACCCCTACGTTCCCGATTATTCGGCTAGGAGGTAAAGGGAGCACCTCTGTAATTGTTACTGCCGGGTCATCCGGATGTGTACAACAGACTGGGTGAAGCCGAAAGCTAGCGTTCTTAAGAGAATATTCGGTCGGTGACTTGAAAGATGATTTAGTACTTATTTATTTGCCCCCAGATGCTTTCTCTGCTATTTTTGTAGTCCGGACATGCACTTTAGCGCATGCCTCCCAGGGAAAGGAACCCTTAACGGAACTATTCTCCCTGGAAGATGTTTCTTACTAACCATGTAATATAACATAGCTAGTTGGGCACTTGTCTGATAAAGCAATTATGACCCTGACGCCTTGTCTCCATGCATGCCCCGGTTCTTCTATAACCGTAAGGGTATTCGGACACACTCCGGACTGTTGGGTCCCGAGGTTGAAGCGAAAAGGTCCGCAAAGACAAACGATCTACAATCCGGCTAGAAGGCATTTTACATGTCATTTCAAATTACATCGTCAAACCGACTGATTGTACTCCTCCTCAATCCCATCTAACAGGCTGTCTAATTTACAGTCCTGTTGGGAATATTTCGCGGCCAGTTTTACTTGGCCATACATCAAGCTCACAGGGATCTCCTTCCCATCAGGCCCCGTAGGTCTGACCTCGGCCATGTGGTTTGGGTCAGCCTTCGGGTACCGCGTCTTCACCATGGCCCAGGCCTCCCTGGCACCCTGACGGCAGGTCGATATCTTCCACAGACGGAGGCGTCGCCGTGCTCCCTGAAGCTTCTCAGCAAGCCCACCAAGGCCCTCGGGTAGGGAGACAGATGGCCATAAAGCCTTAACGACGCCACTCATCGCCTGCCGAACACGTTCGAGCAGTTGCACCAGCTCGGGAAGTTGGTCACCCATTGAACCAGGCATTTCCTCCGCAGGGCGACCTGTGAGCACACCTAAAGACACATTTCTGTCAATCGACATCCTCGCCGAATTCTTCTTTTCAAAGGAATTTGCTCAAGCACTTACTATAAATGCCGCGACGAAGCCGCTGATTCTCCTTCACGGAGCCAGACAGCTGGGCCCGAACACCTTTCAGCTCTTCTCCTAGCTGGGTGTGGGCATCTTGGAGCTTGTTTCTCTCCTGCTGCACCTTCATAAGCACCCTCTCGCCGGCCTTTAGCTGACGCAGTAGTTGTTGCTTGTCCGGCTCTAGTCCGGCGCCTTCTACAATAGTATTGTCAGATTTACGCACACGCCACACTTTGTTAACTACTTATCTTTTCGAAGTACATATTACCAGCGGGGGTCTCTGTAGCCCCCCCTGTGGTGGCTAGTGCGGCCTCAAGTTGGGCCTTGCACTCTTGGAGCTCCTTTAACAGGTGGGTATTCTTCTCTGTAAGATCCTGCATAATAAATGATCCTTAAATCAGTTATTTTAACTATTTTAAGTCTCAGGGGCTACTAGCATATATAACTATTAAAATTACTTACACGTATGTGCTTCACATACTGCTCCGTGGCTCTGGTTAAACCATCTTGAGCGGCACGGAGGTGCGTGTTTCCCGCATCAAAGGCATTCAACGCCTCCGGGGAGAAACACGCGTCACGAAGAACTGTCCGGCGATGCCTGTGATTCATGGCACTCTCCACCTCAGATCGGGTGGCGGACAGCCTGTCGGCATCCTCCGTCGGAGGAGCATCCGGCTCTTGCCTTGTGTTCGCCTCCACTTCCGGACCACGCGATGGAGCATGGCTGGCGGAGGCTTGATTGTCAACCTCTCCGGACACCGTCCGGCGAGCGCTCTTTCTCCTGGAAAAAGTTATGAGCATTAATATAGGGATCCTTCCCTTAAAAACAACGGTGCTCCATACCGTTGCAGCGACGTTTTGATTCACGTCGCACTCCTCTTCCGCCTGCTGGGCCGAACTGACCCTTGCTGGTCAGCTGCCGCAGGTTCGGCTTCCCGCCTTAAAGGCACCTCCTGCGATGCACCATCAGTATAGGATGGTCAGAATTGAGAACGGATCAAATGATGGTGTCGAAACCTTGGTCGTAGTCACCTAGGAGGCCGGAAACAAACCGGGGTAGTCAGCCGTAATGGCAACTAGAGCATTGTCCATGCTAAGTTGGTGGAACACCCCGTCAATCAGCTCCACCTTTATGTCCGGGTCCTCTTCGGAGGTCGGATCAAGGGATCGTTCCGGATCCTCGGGCTGTGGAGTTAGGCTTCGTATGCCCTCCACGTCCCGGCGCAGCTCCTGCGTCGAAATCACAAAGTAAAATACTTGACTTTGGAAGTATGGATCGAGTAGATAAACGTTCGCTTACCCAGCTCCGAGGGTTATTCATGGAGAATCCGTTCAATGGATTCGTGCGGAGAAAGTCCTCCTCCTCCCCCTTGTACAAGCCGGACAGGATCTTTGCCAGATCGGCTGCCGAGCTCGGCCCTTTGCGGCCATGACGGGTGGCGTCGTCTTCCCCGTTGAAATCCCACATAGGGTGGCCCCTATATTGGAGTGGTTGCACCCCTCGCATAATGCACGTGGCCATGATTCCAATCATGGTCAATCCGGAGTGGGCCAGTAACCTAATCCGGCCCATCAGATAATGGACGCTCCCATCCTCCTCCCGTTGAGGGCTCCGCGGGCGCCAACTCAGGCGTTTCTTCAAGGGAGCATTGCTGAACTCCGGGAGGCCGATCCGAACTGGATCCGGCAGAGGGGCGTCCTCCATGTAGAACCATTCCGAAGGCCAGTCTTCGGACGCCTTCTTCAGGGTGCCGGATAGATATCCGGTCCCAGCGATGCGCCATATTTCGGCTCCGCCCACTTGATATATCGACCCCTCATAGGAACGGGGTACGAGGAAAAACAATCTCTTCCACAGCACAAAATGGGGCTCGATGCCCAGGAACAGCTCGCAAAGAGCTACAAAGCCCGCGATGTGCAAAATGGAGGCAGGTGTGAGGTGGTGAAGCTGGAGTCCGTAGAACTCCAGGAGCCCCCGGAGAAACGGGTGTATGGAAATCCGAGTCCCCTTATTAGATAAGGGACGAAGCATACCCGCTCTCTTTTGGAAAGGTTGGGGACGCTCTCCGCCTGCTTTCCACCCTTGAAGGTGGCCAGTCCGGCTCGAACCGGAACCATGAAAGCTGGGGGAAGATATCCCTCGGTTTGGAGCGCCACTAGCTCGCTGTGTGGAACGAAGCATCTCCCCTAATCTCCTGGCTTAGGGCTGGGAGCGCGAGAGGAGGAGCCGCGTCGACTATCCATGATGGAATGGGTTTTTGTCAGAGGCGCTTCGATGAGGACTTGCGGATGGAGGATGGTGTGAGCTGGATCTAGATCCTCGCCTCTCTTATAGGCGGCTCGTTCGCACGGCTAGGGGGTAAAGTGTAAAAATACCCTAGCTTTTTGCATTCATACGACACGTGGAAGAAGGCCATTATTGGGCGTAGAAGCCAAGGAGCGCAACATTTATAAGGAAGCCGGACACTATTCAACAGGAACATGAAGTTTGAAGGAGAACCCGCCTTGCAACGCCGAAGACAATATACGCGCCGGACTCGTTGTCGCTAAAGCCCGGTTCGGGGGCTACTGAGGGAGTTCCGGACTAGGGGGTGTCCGGATAGCCGGACTATCATCATCGGCCGGACTCCAAGACTATGAAGATAGAAGATTGAAGACTTCGTCCCGTGTCCGGATGGGACTTTCCTTGGCGTGGAAGGCAAGCTTGGCAATACGGATATGTAGATCTCCTACCATTGTAACCGACTTTGTATAACCCTAGCCCTCTCCGGTGTCTATATAAACCGGATGGCTTTAGTCCTTAGGACGAACAACAATCATATCATAGGCTAGCTTCTAGGGTTTAGCCTCCTTGATCTCGTGGTAGATCCACTCTTGTAACACATATCATCAATATTAATCAAGCAGGACGTAGGGTTTTACCTCCATCAAGAGGGCTCGAACCTGGGTAAAACATCGTGTCCCTTGTCTCCTGTTATCATCCACCTAGACGCACAGTTCGGGACCCCCTACCCGAGATCCGCCGGTTTTGACACCGACAGCCGCCATCGACTGCCAACAGCTCGGTTTTCACCGGCAACCATGTCTCCCCAACTCGCAGCCGGGACTAGATGATGGATCTCGAGATCCGATCACCAAGCCTCTGGCCAACCATCTTTGACGACGAAGATGACCACCACCATTGGCCAACGAGACGACGCGAGATGAAGAAGGGCGCTGCCAGCCTGCGTCCTGGCCAGCACCACCGGCGCTAGGCCCATCCCAGACCACGCCTCATGGCCGAGGGCAACAGCAAGCCCTGCCACGACGAGGACGCAGATCGGAAGCCCAGATCCGGCCCCCGTGCGCCGCCACGTGGCCACCACCAAGCGCCGTTCAGGGACAGCCCCGCCGCCGTGAGGGACGCCGCCTCACGGGCAGCAGACGCCAGCCCCCGGCGGAACACCGCCGCGCGCCACCGGCCGCCGCGGGATCTGCGCGAGAACGGCGAGTACGCCCCGCCGCCACCTTCCCTAAGGACCACGCGGGCTTCGCCGGTGTCCCCTCCGGCGGCGGCGAAGCGGGGGAGGAGCGGGGAGGGGCGGCTGGCGGCGCGGTTAGGGTTTGCTATGGGAATGATAGACATGGTTAGTATATTCGCAAAAAGGAGGGTTTGACGTTTCCATTGAAAACACTAAAGGCCCATTTTGGATTGTTGGAACTTTTTCTAAGGATTATCTCTGGATCAAAGGAATGATGGCACCTAAATGGATTCGACTCCTATGACTCCGTTTAATAATAATTTAAACATCCATTTCAGCCGTCTTTTAAGACATTTCTCTACGTTCCATCCAAACGATTGTTCCTATATTGTTTTGCTATGCTTTCTATCCTCTATTTTGCTATGTCAACCTTGTTAGATCTAGGTTTGTCATATTCTCATGTTTCACGATGCTAGGATCCAAAGTGGCCCTATAGAGATATCATAGTGGCACGGCCTTCTTCATTTTCCCATGGTTATGGAAGGTAAGGGAGTGCATCGGTGAGACCATTTTGGAGGCCTTCAAGGCTACGTGATTTTAGCCACAAAATCTCAGTTTCTGTGGTGCTTGTTGGCAAACTTTTAATGGCCGAAGTCACTGAAGTAGATCTTTCATGCATGTTGTAAACGAAAGAAGTTTCCTACTACTCCGGTGAGCTCCACTTGACTGTTTCTTGTTGAAAGGAGTTCCACTTGTGTGTTTAGTAAGCTCGTTTCTCAAGACCTCACAGAATGGTGTGTCATAACCATTAACCAAGTATCATGCAGGCTCATGCCACCAACTAACCATATTGCTGATATGACATAGTATTGATTGAGAAAGAGAGGATACAATAAAGTGGCATAGTATTATACGATATCATTAGTATGATCTAATAAAAAATGTGGCACTACTATGAGCTATAGAAAACGATAAATACGGTCGTTGATACTATGCACTATAGAGATACCATACACTATCATGCATACGATACTAGTGTATATACTCCTAACTAGCCTAATCTCATAAGTTTAATTGGACTTCTACTTTCCCGGCTGAAAGAAAAGCATTTTTCTCCTTCTTGTAGAACCATGTAATGAGGTACCGTCCCTCAAAAAAATATGTAGAGGTACCTATCAACATGGCCAAAAGAAGAAGTTTTCAACTGGACGACCATGCCCAAAAATGTCGATCAGAGCTTTCCATTATAACTCACATATGTACGATACTACGATCTTACACTATTAATTCTGTCACGCACACACAGTAACACATATGCAAGTCTATATGATATACCCCTACATGTTTCTAATCTTACAATTCCAATCACACGCACACATCGTCATATAGAAGGAGCCACTGATCCAAATGTTTATCACACCGATCAGAAAAACTGAATAGAGGGAGATATATATATGGATAACAAGAACACAACAAAACAGGAGACGCCGAACGGAGCCGACCGTACCTCTCCGACCTGCAGGGGTCAGCTAAGGGACAGCAACACAGACGCCGGGATATGCGTGTCGTCTTCCGCCGTTTACGTGCTCCTCTGGCTTGCCTTTGGTAGCTCGGCGCCTCGCCGGTGCGCGCAGATCTGCCTCACACCGGGCACTCCGGGCCGTCGTCTTTGTAGTCGTTCTTGGGCTCGGCGGCGGCGGGCACAGGGGCGACCACGCTGGCGCGGCAGAGCGGGCACGTGGAGTGTAGATGCAACCACGCGTCCACGCACGCGGCGTGGAATCGGTGCCCGCAGCGAGGTAGGAGGCGCGCCAGGTCGCCGTCCCGGAACTCCACGATGCACACCGCGCAGTCGGCCGCCGCCTTCCCGGCGGCTTCGCTGCTGGAGTCGAACACGGACACGGGCAGGGAAGACGGGATGTCCGGTTGGTCGGGGTCACGCAGGCGCCTTGACGCTCTCGGCGAGGTCGCCGGAGACGAGTCGGTCGATGACGCCTCCTCATCAGCGCCGCCGGGGGATGACGGCCCTCGCTTCCCGGAGAAGAACCGCCAGAAGTAGAAGAAGACGAGGAGGATCATGAGCAAGTTGATGCTGACGAGGCAGGCCGTCAGCATCGGGCCATGCGGCGCCCAGTGTTTGCTCGTCTCCACCGCCGACGCCGCCGTGGTCGCTGGGCTCGGGCTGCCGCTCTGGGGCGTTGCCATGGCGGCGCTTGATGCAAGAAGATGGCTTTGGACGAGAGGAACAGCAGATGGCAGTTGCCAACGTTGTGCATAAATAACAGAAGGCGAAGTATCCAGTGAAAATAGGTACTCAGTGAAAATCTGAAAATTCACACATGGTCCATCGGATATATAATGAACGGCACCGATCAAAGGTGGGATCTCTAACTATCCACTTAAACACAATTAGCGATAACCCCTGTTCTCTCGGTGATTAACCAATATCATGTGGGGGATTGCCTTGCCCAACTCCAATCTAACTCTTCCCTGGCCGATCCAT
The DNA here is from genome assembly GCF_002162155.2 of Triticum dicoccoides. Taxonomy (NCBI): domain Eukaryota; kingdom Viridiplantae; phylum Streptophyta; class Magnoliopsida; order Poales; family Poaceae; genus Triticum; species Triticum dicoccoides. Next base: position 450,022,634 of record NC_041381.1, on the reverse strand, counting down.
AGGGCTGCTTCCGCGGGGAACGCCACGGCGATTTCGAGCCTTCCTGCAGCCGCAAGGCCCGAGGCGGGGCGGACAGAACCGGCGGCGAAACGGGCACGCAGCGCATCAGAGCTCTCATCGGCAGGCAGGGCTCCCAAGGACTTGAGGCGAGGACGCCGCCCCGGCGGAAGGCAAGGTTATCCGCGACGTCCGCCCCGGCAGCTTCGCCGACGACGCACACCGTGTAGCGGAGGAGTGGGACTGCATAGGTGACACGCACGCGACAGACCAGCCGCAGTGGTGAAACTGAGCGGCCTGGTGTTTCCAGTGCATCCGAGATGCTGCGCCACGATGACAGTGGTCGGCGGGTGTGACCTGCAGGGTAGCCGCGTCCATCACAGTAGCGTCCAAATGCGTCGACCTCGACCGGCGACACGCGGACGCGGGCTGCCCCATGCTATGCTTTTCTCTGAAAATTTGTAGCTCAACTATATAGTTCTCTGAAGAAACGTCCGCACAACCTCTGTTATTTCAGAAAATGTACCTAAACATGCTGAAGCTTTTGCATTGAAATTTGCTATATTGTTAGTGTTGGAGTTGTGCAACTCTCCTGTGGTGATTGTTCGGTGGCATCTCGTTGGAAATTGTGTCATGAACTCAAGAGATATCAAAGTGATGTGTAGTCGCTTGCCTAACTGAATGTTCCAGCTCGCTGGAACCAAATTTTACTGTAACACAGTGTACGAGTTAGCTGCGACAATCACAGTAGCATCCAGATGCGTCAACCTCGAACGGCAACACGCGGACGCATGCTGCCCCATGCTACGCTTTTCTCTGAAAAATTATAGCCAACTATACAGTTCTCAGAAGAAACGTCCGCACAACCTCTCTTATTTCAGAAAATGTACCTGAACATGCTAGCTCGATCATAAGAGTTGTGCAATGTTTGGCTGGGGCTTGTCCCTCTGTTTGTTTCTAAACTTGCTTGTAAAGACTGTAATTTGGGCCCATGTACATGTGTCTAGCTACAAAAAGATTAAGATTGATTGGGTGGTGGGCTCGTTGCAAAAATCTCTGTGTAGGAGGCAAAAGAATATGAATACAGAACTTCAGAATTCTTGCACAGTTTCAGCTTGATAAAATGTTGGCATGAAGCCCATAAACTAACATCTTTGTAGAGTTTTGCACGGTTCAACTTGATAAAATATTGGCACAATGTCAATTGACAAATCACGCAACACATGAACTTTATCAATGTAGTTCACCAAAACAAGCAACTAGCAATGTTTCTCTACAGATAAAGAAAATTCAGTAGCAGGTAACAAAAGGAGTTCTGAAAGAACGACATTGAAGCTCTCAACGGAGGCCCTTTCACGACCGACGGCGTTGAGTACTCTGAAGATTGAGATGCAACCGACGAAGGGTGAGCAGCCAATGGAGACCTGTCACGACAGACGGAGGAAAGGTCATGGCTTCAGTCGCCACCGGCCGAGGATGAGTTGTAGCCGATGTAGGGCCCGTCGCTGCCGTCGGAGGGAAGGACATAACTCGAGTCGCCACCGGCGGAGGATGAGCCGCAGCGGACAGAGGGCCTGTTGCTGCCATCGGAGGGGCCGTCGTTGCCGTCGAAAGGCAAGGGCTCACGGCCGCCGAAACGTGATTCACGTTAAGATTGAAACGTAAACCACCTTGATGGTGAACAAGCCAGGGGGTTCTCTGCTAACTGTGTTTAAGTGGATCATTAGAGATCCCACCTTTGATCAGTGCCGTTCGTTATATATCTGATGGACCACGTGAGAATTTTTAGATTTTCACTGAGGACCTATTTTCACTTGATACTTCGCCATAACAGAAACCGAATCTTTTTTGTTTTACAAAAAAAATATAGGACGTCCTTCCCCAGCAGATATTCAAGTTCGTCGTTCAGATCTCCCGAAGAGGAGCACCAGAGACGATAATGCGCGCGAAGAACAGGGAAAGATAACAACTAAACTGTATGAGTTGAGAAGAACAAAAAAGGAAGGACGAAGGTAGTGTGGGAAAGTAGAGGGAATGGGGGTTTTATAAGAAGGTAGAGGGGAGATAACATTGGCTCTCAGGGGTTTGGGATGTACAACGGTGATGGGTTTGTTAGGCCAACTCCACCGCGCGACCCCATCCTGTTCGACCCCGTCTGTTTGAGGTAAAAGCGACAAACCGGTCAGCTCAGCGCGCAAACGCCCAGACCCATCTTTTCTATTTTGTGTCCGGGCCGACCCATTTCGAGCGCAAACATGTGTCGGGTTTGGCTCGTAGCGGACAGCAAACGGACGCGGGCTCGTTCGCGTCGGGGCCGCATGGCAGGCGGCCACCTACCTCACACCCGCCAACATCAATACGCACGTGCGGCCGGGTACGCCTGTCATCCGCCCAGGGAAAGGTCACGGCCCTTCTTAAATGCCGAAGCCGTGGACCGGTCATCGTCCACACTCCCCACTCCACCCCGCGGCCTCCTCGAAACCCGACACCCCCAAACCCTAGCCTCGAACTTGCAGGCCGGCCGCCTCGTAGCGATGGGGCTCTAGAACTACGGCCACAAGGGCAAGCACGACCGCGAGGCTGGCTCATCGTCGGGACGCCGCCGCGGCTCCGTGAAAAATGAGGCCGCATCGCCACCGCGTCGGGCCCCGCGCCTGCCCCCTTTACCATCGGCCCTAGGCCCGCCGGCGAGCGCGACGGACAGTACCTCAACGCTGAAGTATGCGGGCGCTACTGGGAGACGAGGACGCCGGTCCCGTGGAGCGACGTCCACCTCCCCAACAATTGGCACCTATCCGCCGACCGGGTCCCGATCCCGCCGGTGCCGATGAGTGGCCTTGCGCGCCGCGATGAGATCGAGCGCCGCCACCGCCTCCTCCCCGACGAACTCTACTACGACGATAGGTAAGCCCACGATTCCGGCCTCTGGGACACGTGGCTCCAGGACGAGCACGACACGCGACGCGCGTCCTACTTCGGCGGCATGGTGTTAGGGTCGCGGCGGCCACGTCGGGAGGTGCACGGCCTCACGCCCACGCCGTCGCATTTCCCGTCTCTGTCACCACCTCCACCTCCTCACATGACAGCGGAGGAGGAGGTCCGGCTCATGCAACGTGTCATGGAGGACTCCATGAACACGCATGATGAGTGCCAATGGCCGAGCCTAGAGGAGACGATGGCCCTCTCTGCGGTCGGCGATGTCACCATCCCCGACCTGGATATGGTGGCGGCGGAAGAGGTAGTGGAGGACGCGCCGGTGGCCGCGTTCCACATGGATCTGGTGGGCCAGCAGTGGAGCTGGTCGTCCACGGCTCCGGAGATGGCCGACGCCGTGGGGGGCGTGAATTGGTGCCCCACGCTGCCGCGATCACCGGAGCAGGAGGCCTCGCCACGGGAGGAGGTGGTGCAGGCACCTCCGACCTTCCAGCCCGCCGCCGTGTACCACGTGCCGCCGTCCCACCTCTGGATGCCGCCAGACTACGTTGACCTCGACAGCGACAACGACGACACCATCGTCCACTGAAGACGACGATGGCCACGACATCGACGGGCGCGGCAGGAGCACGCAGGCGGTGTTTTTTATTTTGTTTTTATGTTAATTATGGCACTGGACCGTTAAGTGAACCGTGAAACTGGGCCGTTTTGTGGCCGTGACCCCTAACTAATGTTTTATGTTTTTTTAACTGCGTTTATTTACTTTTTTTGTCATTTTATTTATGTTTTTCTGTTTTTAATCACGTCCAACACGGACATGATTTGAGGTGCGGCCGCGCGGTGGACGCACACACGACCCAACGGACAAAAACGGACATGGGTGAACCCATTGCCGCCCCAAAGAGACAAAATCCGGCCAAACCGGACGTTCGTTTAGGGTCGTGGGGTCGTGCAGTGGAGTTTGCCTTAATTCCGAATGGTTTGACTGCGGTGGTTGGGTTGTCGTTACAAGCTAGGTTTACTCTTATTGTCTTACAGATATCGGTGTTCACTGTATCATCGTACAACGACTGGTGGATTATAAGAGAGAAAGTAGTAGATATTGTGTTTGCTTCTTTTGTTTTCACTAGTAAATACGTACGTGCAATGCAGGCCCATATTAAGAAAAAAATAATTGCACATTGATACTAGGCAGGATATCTATTAAGTGTTAATTCTGTATGATACTAATTGCATGTTAAACATGCTGAGTGCTCACCATTGAAGTAATATAAGTCGTTGGATTGACATGATTTGATGACCAAGATTAATTAAATCTGCACTTTGGGTCTTTTATATTGGTATATAGATATATAGATGCATGCACCAAAAGGAAAAAAAAAGGAATAGTGCTAGTCATTTGCAATAGGGGCACTTAGATCATGCCTCGGTATATTTCCAGTCCATCTTAATGAATACGAGAGTGTTTGTCATTACGATTTCTTTTGATCATCTCAACTTTATGAAACCTTTTCCTTATTTCTTGCGGGCAAGATGTTCTTCATGTAGTCTTTTGTAGAAGTATTTTAAATCGAGTCTTCACGGCATCAATTGTTCACCAGATGAAAGTTTGGAAATTTGGATTTTAGAGGACACATGTTTATGCTTTTCGAATGAAGTTTTGCAAATTGTTTGGTTCTAACAGAAATATACCCGCCCTTGGCATCTATACTTCATCACATGGTTGTTAGATCATTTGGATCGAGTAGCTTAGATGATTCGCGGTAGTTTACCTTCTCCTTGTTTCGAGGAGCTCCCGGTGCCGGTGGTGAACAGAGGGGAGCTCAGCGTAGAGGTCGACGGTGAAGTGGCTTGTGGGGCTTCCCATCGCTTTAGTGCCTCCCTATAGATCGGACTAGGGTTAGGAGTGGGGAACAGTGGCGGCGGCGAACCTCGTACCTTGTGTCGTGATCCCCAACTCCTCTATGTGGCACTGCGCGATAGGGGCCCACCAGCCTTGCTTGGGCTGGACGCCCCCGGTCAGGGCGTGAGTCAAGGGTTCAATGGGCCGTTGGGCCCATTTGGGAAGAGATCAATCTAACATTCTCCCCCTTGATCTCATCATATACTTTTAACTTTATACTTTGAAATAACTCTTTTCAAAGTATTCGTTCCATCACAGATTTGCATGTAGAGCATGTCTCGTCATCACGGTCTATCCTCGATAGAATCAACACCTACACCACACTCCTCTGTTTTGAAATAGATTCTTAACCTTGGGCCCTTTTATTGTCCGGAAATCTTAGACTATACCATAAAATCCATGTCGACTGTGTGTTCTTCGAACACACTGGGCGGTAAGCCTTTAATAAGAAGATATGCAAACACTTGTCTGTTGCTTTTATGCTTCAAGCATTTCTACATAATTCCGGTCTTTCTCCTTTACAACGCATAACTCTGTGTTAGTGTGTTTGGCATCATCACTTGACTTGTTGTCATAGGAGCAAAAAACTTAAAATGGTTATCGCTGTTGTCAACCTTTATCAACTCCGGGTACAGGTCTCCTTAAACATTTTGCCTGTCCCTCAGCCTCATATCAAGCTATAACATGTTTTTGCATCACATTGATGATAATTGTTTCATTCTTTGGAGCTTTTCCACACGAAAACTCCTAGTGTGAAAGTTAGCGACAATTGTGGATTTCTCTATACATTTCACAAGTCTTGTCTTTGTACTCACAATCTGTTGAGAGCACTTATTTCTTTCAGCATGTGGCAGATATATTTGCCTCCATTCCAGCGATCTATATATGGACTGGACATTGCCAAAACAACCCGGATACGTGAACTGTGTCAGGGTAATATATCGAGCTTCCAACAGCTGAAGCATATGGCACCATATCCGTTTTCAATCTTTTCTGATCAACTTTTGGAACACCATAGTTTCCACTTTCAATTACCCTTGACTATAAGAACAGGAGTAGGTTTTCTCTCATGGATACTTTAGAGACCTTTCTTAGCATGTCCATGCGACATTCCTAATACCCCATTTTATTCTTTTCTTGGTGAATCTCGATAATTCTAACGAGAGACACTCTACCGAGAACATTGGTTTGAACTTTGAGGACAAGAACTTCTTTTCTCCTCCTACAGTAGATTGACATGACCACTAGCAAGTAAGATGTCATCCATATGCACAGGATTAGAATGAATTTCCTATTCTATAACTTTGCGTGACAATTGTCCTCTCATTTTCTTTAACCCAAAATAACATCTGAATCTTCTAACTTTAAATGCCACTGTCTAGAGACTTGCTCTAGTCCATAAAAAACTTCTTGAAGCAGTATCCCTTGTGTTCTTTACTTTTATCTGATGTAACTCAGATCATGATGTCGATCATGATGTGCCACTAACACTCATTGTAATCTATTCATCCTTTTTGCACAAAAACTTCCGATTTAAGTCACGCTTTATACCTTTACATATTTCCTTTGGAGTCACATTGGCCTTGTAGACCCTTTACGGCCTACTGTTTTGGCTCCATTGGAAATTACTTATAAGCAAACATCGTCGGGATTCACCAATTTTATTTCATCTCACATAGTCTTATCATTTAGACAAAAAAACAGAGACTTCTCAAAACTCGGTTGAGCACTTTAAATGAGGTGGGATCAACCTCCATTTGAATTTCACTAACATAGACTTTATAGTAATCAGAAGTATCTGATTCTCTCATTCCTTGAGACCATCTGTGTCTCAGGTACTTGCACTTCTTTCATATGGGGTTGTTGTTGCTCTGTCATTGCCAAGAGGCAAATTAATTCTATAGTCGTTCATTTCCAAGAGGCAATAGGTTTTACAGGGAGCTGTATCACAAGATCCATGTTTACTCATTCTTTATGGCACTTTAAGTGCCATCTTAGTATTCCTTAGACTGCTTTCTGAACTATAAAAGATCTAGGAATACAACTATTTCTTTTCTTTAGGGGTATTATTATGACCGTTGTACTCCCCCAGACGATCACATTCTTCATTAATGGATCACTTTAGATGCATAATGTGCATCAGAGTATCTAAAGTATAGGGGAGTTTCAGCATTCTTAATTTATCTCATATTTCTTTCTCCCCTGCGAAATGTGGCAAGAACTTTTTTTGCCACAATTTCGAAAAACCATTCATAACTCTTGTGAATTGATTACTTCATACGAAATGAAGTTATCTATTAACTGGTATGGGAGTAATTTTTCCTCATTCCATATCAGAAACTCAATAGAGTTCTTTATCATTAGTACTTTTGCAAGTCACACTTGCATATCATTCTTATCTTTAGGTTCATCTATAACTTTTATTCTCTTTTGATTTATTGAGTGCTTAATGACCGTTACACATAAGGTGTACGTTCGATACTAGGAAAGCATAATAGCTACTCCATACTTTCTCCTAGAGTGGGACACATTAAAAGCACATGAGTCATCATATCTTTCTCCTATCATACAGGATAAGTCCTTTGCCAGAATTTCTCCCGCCATACGGCATTTTTGACATAATATTATGTCAAGTTTACCATATTTGCCACTCTTCATGGATGTTGTGTTTGAATGCTGCTAAGGCTTCGGCGTCCGGACAATCGACAATTTGATTCTTCTTAGCGAGGAATCTGTTTCAAAGCTTGCGGGCGGACTCTCAAGGTTGTTGGATTATGTGACTTAGATCGTCTGCATCCGAAGGCCGGACATAAGTCCCTTGAAAATTGGCCTTGAAAGCGTTCTTGAGTTCCTCCCAACTCCCAATTGAATTTTCGGGGAGGCTTTTCAACCAGTGTCAAGCTGGTCCCTTCAACTTGAGGGGGAGGTATTTGATGGTGTGGAGGTCATCCCCACGAGCCATGTGAATATGCAGGATAAAATCCTCGATCTAGACCCCTGGGTCTGTCGTTCCGTCGTATGCCTCTATGTTCACAGGTTTAAAACCTTGTGGGAATTCATGGTCTAGTACTTCTTCGGTGATGCATAGGAGGTGAGCAGCCCCTCTGTATCTGGATGTGCTGTGGAATGCAGTCGGCTGTTGTTGTGTCCGGTGTTTATTCCGAACTGGTATTTGGCTTGTATGATCATTTTTGGTAACCATAAACCCTCGCTGGGGTGTGTCCTTTAGATCCGTAGATGGACCTGGCCGCACCGGCTTTCTTATCCGGATGTTCATGTGGATCGTGCGCAGCGTCAGTAGCCGTTCTGTTGCGGTTGTGAAGCGGTACGTCTGGTTTCCTGGTCGTATTATTCTTTGGTGGAACGGCCTCATCGTCGAATTCTGGCAGTAGCTTGCGTTTTGGGTAGCTCTTTGTATGGCGATCGTCGCCATATCGTTCTTCAGTGTCTAGCACTTTATTCCATCTGCGATTGAGTGTTTCCTGTGCGGCTTTGAGCCGTTGCTTCTGCTTATTTAGACTTCTTGTTGTGGCCATAAGCTTTCTGTGGAGGTTGTCTCATTCCACGCGTCCTTCTGGAATGATGAATGCATCATCGTCCGGACTGTGTTCTTGTCCTGGGGCGGTTTGATGAGCTCGTCCCTCCGGATCATTGTGATCGGGCATCTGCTCCGAACTTGGTTCGGCGTGACCTGGCTCGGCCTGCTCCATCGCTGGGTCCATGTGGTCATTATTGCCTTCGGGGTTTACTGGTATGTCGATCCTTCCCGCGCTCTTGTCGCTATTTTTACTGTTGCTGGACTTTGGGCAGCGTCGCCGCTGTTTTGGCTTTTTCCCGGGTGTTTTATCTTCCGGATTATCGCCGTTGTCCTCCTTGGGCATATCCACCATGTATATATCGTGTGACGAGATAGTAGTCCCGCGCCCCAGAGATTCTGAAGCTTCTCCTGCATCGTCGTCCATACCGTCGATGTCGTCGGAGTCGAAGTCAAGCAAGTCGATTAAATCGTCGACTGTGGCAATGAAGTGGGTGGTTGGTGGGCAGCGAATTCCTTCGTCGCCCGCTTCCCACTCAAGTCGGACATAGTTCAGCCCAGAGCCTCCTGACAAAGAGAGAGACTTTAATGAGTTCAGCATGTCGCCAAAGGGCGAATGCTGGAAGATGTCCGCAGCGGTAAACTCCATTACCGGAGCCCAACCTGGCTCGACTGGCTCGAGGGTGTGCGGACTGGAACCAACAACCAGATACAAGTCCGGGGGCCCGGGGTTACAGGCCTCCACAGAGGTGAGGCCTGTGTTCAGCTCCACCGCCGATGAGTATGCGGCCTGCGGGGCGGGGTACACCCCTCCGTCCTTAGGCAACGCAACCTGCTCCGGATTTAGATCCGGGGCTACTGCAGGGGTGATATCCCAAGCATTGTCCGACAGCAGGTCTATGCCGTGCTCGTCGTGACTGTCCGGCGCTCCTGGCACAGGCCAGATTCCATCGAAGATCAAGTCTCCGTGGATATCGGCCGTGTAGTTCAGGTTTCTAAAACTGACCTGGTGGCCGGGGGCGTAGCTATCAATCTGCTACAGATGGCCAAGCGAATTGGCCCGCAGTGCGAAGCCGCCGAACACAAAGATCTGTCCGGGGAGAAAAGTCTCGCCCTGGACCGTGTTGTTGATGATTGAAGGCGCCATCAAGCCTCGAAGCGACGACACAAAGGAACTCTCAATGAAAGCACCAATGTCGGTGTCAAAACCGGTGGATCTCGGGTAGGGGGTCCCGATCTATGCGTCTTAGGCTGATGGTAACAGGAAGCGAGGGACACAATGTTTATCCAGGTTCGGGCCCTCCCGATGGAGGTAAAACCCTACTTCCTGCTTGATTAATATTGAAGATATGAGTAGTACAAGAGTAGATCTACCACGAGATATAGAGGCTAAACCCTAGGAGCTAGCCTATGATGGTATGATTGTAATTGTGATCGGCCTTCTAAGGACCAACCTCTCCGGTTTATATAGACACCGGAGAGGGCTAAGGTTTACACGGAGTCGGTTACAAGGAAGGAAATATAATATCCGGATCGCCAAGATTGTATTCCACGCAAAGGAGAGTCCCATCCGGACACGGGCCGGAGTCTTGAGTCTTGTATCTTCACGCTCCAGTAGTCCGGACGATGCATATAGTCCGGCTGTCCGGATACCCCCTAATCCAGGACTCCCTCAGGCGCTGCCCCCCTCCTTGTCCTATTCGGACTAGAGGGGGAGGGGGGCGCGGCCTGCCCTGGCCGCCCCTCCTCTGCTCCACTTTGGGCCCATGAGGCCCATGAACCCCCCGGGGGGT